>NW_026596379.1:0-1242 GCF_907164565.1 Psammomys obesus | reverse complement strand
TAAGGTGATATCTCAGGGTCGTTTTGATTTGCATTTCCCTGATGGCTAATGAGGTTGAGCATTTCTTTAAGTGTTTCTCTGCCATTCAATATTCCTCTGTTGAGAATTCACTGTTTAGCTCTGTTCCCCATTTTTTAATTGGATTACTTGGTTTGATGCTTTTCAGCTTCTTTAGTTCTTTGTATATCCTGGATATTAGTCCTCTGTCAGATAAAGGGTTAGTGAAGATTCTTTCCCAATCTGTAGGCAGGCGTTTTGTTTTGATGACAGTGTTCTTTGCCTTACAGAAGCTTTTCAGTTTCATGAGGTCCCATGTATTGATTGTTGCTCTTAGAGCCTGTGCTGTTGGTGTTCTGTTCAAGAAGTTGTCTCCTGTGCCAACGAGTTCTAGGCTTTTCCCCACTTTTTCTTCTAACAGATTTAGAGTATCTGGTTTAATGTTGAGGTCTTCAATCCACTTGGAATTTAGTTTTGTGCAGTGTGATAAAGATGGATCTATTTTCATTTTTCTGCATGTAGACATCCAATTGGACCAGCACCATTTGTTGAAGATGCTGTCTTTTTTCCATTGAATGGTTTTGGCTTCTTTGTCAAAAATTGAGTATTCATAGGTGTGTGGGTTTATTTCTGGGTCTTCTATTTGGTTCCATTGATCCTCCTTTCTGTTTTTATAACAATACCATGCAGTTTTTATTACTATTGCTCTGTAGTATAACTTGAGATCGGGGATGGAGATACCTCCAGATGATCTGTTGTTGTACAGGATTGTTTTGGAGATTCTGGGTTTTTTGTTTCTCCATATGAAGCTGAGAATCTTTTTTTCAAGGTCTGTAAAGAATTGAGTTGGTATTTTGATGGGAATTGAATTGAATCTGTAGATTGCTTTTGGCAGGATGGCCATTTTCATAATGTTAATCCTACCAATCCATGAGCACGGGAGAGCTTTCCATCTTCTGAGATCTTCTTCAATTTCTTTCTTCAGAGACTTGAAGTTTTTCTCAAACAGGTCTTTCACTTGCTTGGTTAGTGTCACACCAAGGTACTTTATGTGGTTAGTGGCTATTGTGAAGGGTGTTGTTTCCCTAATTTCTTTGTCGGCCCTTTTGTCTTTGGTATATAGGAGGGCTTCTGATTTTTTGAGTTGATTTTGTATCGTGCCACTTTGCTGAAGGTGTTTATCAGCTGGAGGAGTTCTCTGGTTGAATTCTGGGGGTCGCTCATATATACTATCATATCATCTGC
>NW_026596378.1:0-5579 GCF_907164565.1 Psammomys obesus | reverse complement strand
CCCTCCATTTGTGTTTTCTTTAATTTTTCCAATTCTATCTTCAGGTCTTGAGTTGTTTTGTTTACTTCCTTCACCTGTCTGATTGTACTTTCATGTTTTTCTTTTAGTTTCTTCAACTCTGTTTCTTTTATTTCATTCAGTGCTTTGAGCATTTCCTTTCTAAAGGCCATAAACTGTTTGGCTGCAGCCTCCTCTATTTCTTTACGGATGGCAATATTCTGTTTGAGTCTTTACATATCTTATTTGTTTCCTCTGTTATCATCTTCTATGTCTTTACATATCTTATTTGTTTCCTCTGTTATCATCTTCATGAGCATAGTTGTTAGGTCTTCTTCTTGGATTTCAGTTATGCTGGGGTGTCCAGGGCTACTTGCCCCTGGCTAACTGGGTTCTGGAGATGCCATATTGCTCTGTCTTTTGTTGCTTGAGCTTTTACGTTGGCCTCTACCCATTGTGCTATCTTAGGTGTTTGGGGTTATTTTCTGGTGGTTCCTGGGGATCCTGTGGTGGAGAGAATCCCCTTTGCAGAAAGCTGGTTTTTCCCGAAGGATGTCTTCTCAGCTTTTTGGGTATGGTCCCTGGATGGCTGGCATTTTTTCAGGAGTTGCTGTTGTTCACCTCAGTGATAGAGTCCTGAGTTGCAACTGTGGTCTTTGTTAGTCGAGAGGGTTCTCCTCTCACCCAGGGAAGTCCTGAGGACAGCTGCCCTGTTTCTGGGTTTCTTGCTGTAAATTTAATGATCAGCTGCTGTGACCCACTTGGACATCTGGTGCGCAGCAACTGTTTGTGCCTGTGTCTGGAGCACAGCTGAGTGATGGCGGCTTGGCCCCTCCAGTCTGCTAGCTTTTTCCAGAGAAGGATTGGGTGATTTAAGTCAGTACAGTTTCCTTCCTTCCCTGTGGATTTTCTGGATACTGGGACTCCCAGTCTCTTTTTTTGCCCTGGTGCACACTGTTCAGTCTCTGCCAGCTAGCTGGCCGCAGAAATTGCCTGTGTCTGGAGCACAGCTGAGTGATGGTGGCTCAGTCTCTGCCAGCTGTCTGGTGAGCAGAAACTGCCTGTGTCTGCCTTTCCAGCCTTTGGGAGCCTGGGTGTCTGCCTAAACTGGGTAATTTTCCCAAGACCTTTTCGGGGTGGTGGTGTCGGCTGAGTGTTCTGAGATCAGACCAGCCGTTTCCCTCCCTGTGTGTTTGCCCTGGACAGTGAAACTCATTCGCTGTTGCCCTGGTGCCCACAGTTCTATCTCAGGCAGCGAATCAGGCGCGCAGGCAGGAAGGGCTCTGTGCCAGAGCCTGGGTCCCTGGCTCTGGCTCCGGGCTGGCTCCTGGGGCCTCCGTGGAACCCGAGTCTTTTCCAGGGGATGTCTGGGTGACCTAAGGTCGGTCCCAATCGTTTCCTGTACCGTGGGGTTATCTCTCGATTGAAAATTTTAGTCTCTGATAGTGTGGTGTGCACGGTTCAGTCTGGGACCATGACCAGAGATGCTGGCTTGTGGCTCTGGGATGGGGCTGGGGCTGGGGCTAGGGCTGGGGCTGGGGCTGGGGCTGGGGCTGGGGGCCGGCAGCCAAGCATCTGGTGGAACTAGGATCTCTCCCTAGGTTTAGCCAGGTGAGTTAAAAGCTGATTGAATCCCCCACTGTGGGGTATCCTCTCACCTGGGAAACACAATGACTGTGTTTTATGGCCACGAGTTCTGATTGCTGGTCACTGTGCTGATCCTGCTGCTGCTGCTCAGAATGAGAGTCCTCCCGGCGCCGCCATCTTGCCTCTCTGTTTCAGATTTCAAAAATATGTGCCAGTTTTTTGAGAGCTACAACATCACAGAAAGGAGGGTGTCAGAGGCTGGAAGCAATTCTGAAGGTGTGTCATGGTACAGACTTTTGGAAATACTTAGATTACATTCCAGAAAGCCCACATGCCTACTGCACTTCCCCAATCGAACGGCTCTTGGCAGCTCTCCCTTTCAGATTCACTAAATGAAGGCTGTGAATCTCTATCGGTGCAGATAGTAAAGTAGATCTAGAGCTTGATGACTGGAAGAACAAATAAATGTAAAACAATTACTCCTACAATAATTTTTAAATATAGAAGAAAATTACATATGGACTTATTTTTAACAAAAATTTTCACAGAATTTCTTGCAGATTTAGTTATTCTGCATGAAGGAGTGAAAAAACTAATTGAATCAATTTAGGAGTCATTATCAAAAATAATGTTATACTCATGATGATTCTGCAATAATCTGCCTGTCAGAGAAAAGTAGTCATGTCAGAATATAGGCAATAAAGGATGTATACATATTTTTTATGCCATATGTTGTAAGTGTCGATTATTAATATTTACTATTGATATATCTTCTGGTAAAGCTGCTGTTAGACCTATACAGCTGTATAACCAAATCACCACACAGAGACTGGGTTTATTTAGTTAACCTTGAACACATTGCTGGGCAATAGTTATTCGATCCTAAACCTCCAAGTTTCCTAAGATTTAGATTGCCCACATTATACTTGCTTTTTGTGAAATCTTAGGTCTGGTTCATGCTCCATGTCCTCCAAGATCTCTCCTCCAGCTCCCTCTCCCAGCTCCCTTCTCCAAGCTCCTCTGGCCCCTTCTCCTTCCACTCATTTCCTGCCCTTTAGCTCCTCCTCTCTTTCCTGTTCTCTGGCTCCTCCCAGCTCAACATTGTGTCTAGTTGCTTTATTTTGGCCTGTTTACACAAGAGTTGAGACAGGATGCTTAGAATGAGTATCACAATGCAATATCTGGATTGAAACCAGAGAGTGGAGGGGAGAAATCAGCATTTGAATGAACAAGGGTAAGGTGTATACATTTTAAAAGAACATTATACCAACAGTCATGCCAGATGAGGAGGAGAGGAAACACAAGCATGGAAAGGCAATAAGCAGCAAGAAGCAATCTAGAAATGAGGTCCCTAGGGACTTTGCCTACTGCGGCGCACCCACCACAAATATTACAGCAGTGGGCCACCTCCAAGAAGCTCAGTTGCTTGCCTCAAGTCCATTCCTGCATGACTGGGCTCTGGCAGTTGGTGTTTAGATTCCACCACTAGGATCCTTGCCTGTTTGAAGAAGATGGCCACTTCAGGCTCTGAATCCCCATTACTGAGAGTTCTCCCTTTAGGTTCCAGGGAGTTTCTGCTATGTTAGGTTTCCACACTGGCACTTAAATGGTTTCCTCTTTCAGTTGTCTCTTTCCCTCTGTCTTTCCTTCCCCCATTCGTTCCCTCCTGTTCCCATGCCCGCATGTGCCTGGTCTACCTGCAAATCTATTCTATTTCCCCTTCCCAGGAAGATCCACACATCTCCCTAGAGCCCTCCTTATTACTTATCTTCTCTGGGCCTATGGATTGTATTTTGGGTATTCTTTACTTAACCATTAATATCTACTTCTTTTTTTTCATAGAAATTTATTTTATTATTATAATGTCATTTTTGTTTGATACTCCAGAATTCTCTTTAGTTTTGAAGCATTTTACTATTACTTAGGCTTAAAGTGGTTAAAAAGAGATGACAGTGAAAGAGATGAATCATTTGAAAATAGATTTTAAGTAATTTTTTTAGTTTTTTTAATTTGAAATATTTTTTAATTAATTACAGTTGATTTACTTTGTATTCCACCTGTAGCTCCCTCCCATTTTCCCTCCCAAACTCACCTTCTGCCCCACCCATACCCCTCAACCAGTCCAATGATAGGGGAGGTCTTCCTCCCCTTTCTTCTGATCACAGTCTATCAGGTCTCATCAGGAATGGCTGCATTGTCTTCCTCTGTGGCCTGGTAAGGTTGCACTCCAACTGAGGGGGATGTGATCAAAGAGCAGGGCACTGAGTTCATGTCAGAGACATTCCCTGTTCCCATTACTATGGAACCCACTTGGACACTGAACTGCCAGGGACTATATCTGTGCAAGGGTTCTAGGTTATATCAATGAATGGTCCTTGGTTTTGGTATCAGTCTCAGAATTTTTGGTTTTGTTGCTCTTCTTGTGGAGCTCTTGTCCTCTCTAGGTCTTACTATTTGCCACTTCTTTCATAAGATTCCCTGCACTCTGCCCAAAGTTTGGCTATAGGTCTCAGCATCTGCTTTGATACCCTACAGGGTAGAGACTTTCAGAGGCCCTCTGTGGTAGGTTCCAGTCCTGTTCCCTGTTTTCTCCCTCTTCTGATGTCCTTCCTCTTTGCCTTTTAGAATGAGGATTGAGCATCTTCTTGATTAGTTTCTGTAGGTGTACAGAGTTTAGTATGTTTATCCTATATTGTGTATTTAATATCCACTTATGAGCGAGTATATACCTGTTGCTTCTGGGATAGCTCACTTAGGATGATACTTTCCAGTTCCCACCATTTGCCTAAAAATTTCATGATGTCCTTGTTTTTTTATTTTTTATTTTTATTGCTGAGAAATATTCAATTGTGTAGATGTACCACAATTTCTGTATCCATTCCTCAACTGAGGGGCATATAAACCATGTTTGTAGCAGCTTTATTTGTCATAGCCAAAAGCTGAAAACAACCCAGATGCTCATTTTCTCCAACAGATGAGAAATATTCTATTGTGTAAAGTTCCACATTTTCTTTATTCCTTCTTTACTGGATAAACATCAAGATTATTTCTAGTTTCTGGCTATTATGAATATAGTCACTATGAACATAGTTGAGCAAGTGTCTTTGTGGTGCCTCTTTTGGATATATTCCCAGGAATGGTATAGCTGGGTATTGAGGTAGATCAGATCAAGTCTCAGTTTTCTGAGAAACTGCCATATTTATTTAAATAGTAGTTGTACAAGTTTGCACACAAAACAGCAATGGAGGAGTGTTTCCCTTACTCCACATCCTAGCCAGTGTGAACTGTCACTTGTGTTTTTGATCTTAGTTTTTCTGACAGGTGGAATCTCAAATTTTTTGATTTACATTTCCATGATGGCTAAGAATATTGAACATCTGTTTAAGTGTTTCTTAGCCATTTGAGATACCTCTGTTGTGAATTCTCTATTTACATCTGCACCCCATTTTTTTTCTTTAATATTGTTATTTATTACAATTTATTCACTTTTATGCAGACTATACCCATCCATCTCCTCCTGGCCCCACCCTCTATCCCTCTTTTCCCTCTATTTCCTTCCCTGTGTAGGGCAGGTCCTCCACTACCATCTGACCCTAGCCTATCAGATTTCATCAGGAATGTTTGATCCTCTTTCTCTGTGGACTAGTAAGGCCACCTTGCCAGGGAGAAGAGATCAAAGAGCAGGCAACTGAGTTCATGCCAGTGACTGGCCCTTCTCCCCTTACTAGAGAACCCCCATGGAGACTGAGTTTCCAATGGGATACAACTGAGCAGGATTCTGGGTCCACTAAATGCATGGTACTTGGTTGATTCATCAGTCACTTCGGGAGCTCCTGGATCCAGATTTTTGGCTCTGTTGGTCTCCTTGTGGAGCTCCTGTCCCCTCCAGGTCTTTCTGTCTCCCTCTTCCTCTGTAAGATTCCCTGAACTCTGCCCAAAGTTTGGCTATGAGTCTCAGCATCTGCTTCAATACCCTGATAGGTAGAGGCTTTCAG
>NW_026596377.1:0-1155 GCF_907164565.1 Psammomys obesus | reverse complement strand
TGAATGATCAGGTGTGTGGTTTTGAATAATTGTTTTTTAAAATAAGAGACTTGTAATCATTATTTGTAATTGAAATTCATGATTAAGGAATGATTGTATGAAAGTTGTTAGAGCCTCGCTCGATCCACCAAGTGTGTAGGAGTGTGTGCCTGCTTTACATTAGTCACCAACTCCACATCTCCTCCTTGGGTCACTGAGCACATTGCTGGAGCTGGACTACAGCAGTAAGGGCTCCTCAAAAGACTCAAACACCAATTTAAATTTGATACATTGAATTTGAATCTGATACATTGAATTCCAACAGCTTAGTAAGTCTTTGAAGAAACTCTAACATGTTTTATGTGAAACAGTAAATATTCCCCAAACCACAACACACTTTACGTTTTACAGAAAGTGTTACTGTTCCCATATTTCCAATCTTTCCAGCCACTATTGAAATCAGGGTGGAGAATTTTCAAAAGGATAAAAATAAATTTACTGTATGATCTATATAAACCACTCCTTGACATATGCCCCAAAGATTCAATATCACTACTTCACAGATATTTTTTTCAGGAAGCCCCTATTGCTGAGGACAACAGTGCAGAGAGACAAATAACATAAAGAAAGGATAATGAAGAAGCTGAGATTTGTCACCAAAATTATAAGTAAATCAACTTTACCATCTCTAGACAGAGGCACGCCCCAGACAGAAAAAATAATCAACCACAGAAAATGTCATATATTCAAAAACAGATGGCCAGGTTACAGAAGCTCAGTGATTTGGAATAGATATAAACATGACAGGAACCCCCTTCCCAATTTCAATTAAATGATTCCTAATGGTGTTATACCTTACTCATATACTGGTGCCTAACCCAATCATAATCAAAGAGGCTTCCTCCAGTACATGTGGGAGTAGATACAGAGACGCACACCCAAACATTGGGCAGAGATCTTGGAACCCAATATAATAGGGGGAGAAAGGAATGTGGGAGCCAGAAGGGTTGAGTATACCAGAATAACACAGCCCACAGAAAAAACTTAGCAGGGCTCATAGGAACATAGAGAGAGTGAAGTGGCAACCACAGACCCTTCACGGATCTGTGCTAGACCCTTTGCATACAAACTATCATTGTTTAGCTTGGGGTTATTGTTGAACTCTAGAAAATGGGA
>NW_026596376.1:0-1356 GCF_907164565.1 Psammomys obesus | reverse complement strand
CCTCTTTCTTAGCCCTCAGTGTCTACTGTTGCAACTCATTTTTACTTTCTTTATTTCTTACTTACTTACTTAATTAATCAATTGCCTTTGCATCAGGATGTGAACTTACACTACCTCCTCCAATTTAAGCCTTTACCTCTACTTCCCCCTCTCTTTTTCCCCACTCACTTTATTCCCAGTAAAGCGTAGACCTCCCATGCATATTAACCAGCCTTGAAATGTGAAGTAGGACTGGGAACATTTCATATTGAGGCTAGACCAAGCAGTCCATTAGAAGAAAGTGATCCAAAGGCAGGCAACAAAAAACCCATACTCCCATTGTTAAGGAATTCCTATGATGACCAAGCTGCATATCTGCTACATGTGTGTTGGGGGTCTGTGTCCAGCCCATACATGTTTTTTGCTTGGTCGTGCAGTCTCTGTGAGTACCCATATGCCCAGGTTAGTTGATTTCCTAAGCCTTCTTGTGCTGTCCTTCACCCCTTGGCTCCCTCAAACCTTCCTCCCACTCTTCCACAAAACTCCTGGATATTGGCCTCTTAATTGCCTGTTGCTCTCTGCATTTGTTTCCATTTGCCACTGGATGCAGCCTTTCAGAAAGTATTTATGCTAGGCTTCTCTCTGCAAGCACATCTATGTTTCATTAACAGTATCAGCAGGTGGCTCTCTCTCATGGGATGGGTCTCAAGTTATTCTGCTCATCAGCTAGGCATTCCCTCAATCTCCACTCCACTTGAATCCCTACACTTCTTGTTGGTGAGACACATTTTAGGTTGTAGCTTTTATGAGTGAGTGGGTCTCTCCTTCCCTCCACTGAGCATTCCCCATGATTACAGTGAGTTTCCATATCCCTAGCTTCAAGGAATCTCAGCTAGGGTTATCCCCCATAGACTCCTTGGAGCCACCCCTCTCTCAGAGATGCCCCATCTTAGCAATTTTTCTTCTCCCTCAAGGTCCTTCCTTTTTAGCCCACAACCTTTATTCCCCCCACACAATCCTACTATTGTTTCTCTCCCAATCCCTTCTCCCACCTAGCTCTCTCCTTCCACCTCCAAAATTTCCATTTTATTTTTGTTCTAAGTGAGATTGAAATAGCCTACCTTAGGCCTTTTTTGGCTTCTTTGGGTCTGTGGATTGGAGTATGGTTATGCTCTACCAAATGGCTAATTCCCCCTTATAAGTGAGTACATACCATGAATCCTTCACTTGTGGCAGTTTAACTACTGTAATAAAATACACATGATGTCTCCTCTTGTTAAAAACTTGATTTCTTCTGGAATTAACTCATACCCAAAACTGGAGCATCAGACTGTAAGAAAGTTTTTGCTTAACTTCAAGTTGGTAGATCCACTTTGA
>NW_026596375.1:0-7788 GCF_907164565.1 Psammomys obesus | reverse complement strand
ATCATAACATGCAACATATGGAGGGGAGGGTTATTAAAGGATTCAAGAGGAAAAGACAAATTCACATATAGAGCAGGACCATTAAAGTAACACTTCATTTCTCAGTGAAGCCCTTAAAACAAAGGTCCTGTAAGGACATTCTGCAAACTCTGAGAGACCACAGGTTCCAACCAACACTATTGTACTCAACAAATCTATCAATAACAATGGACGCAGGAAGACAAACATTCCACGGTGATATGAACCTGCAGTTGTAAGAATAAGGAATGATGAGATATCAAGTGGAAGAAGCACAGGAGGAAGAATTAAGAAGACAAAAGGAAAAGTTGGGACCAGGAAGGCTTCCATGAATTAATGCCTATGTCAAGGAAGTTTATTAATAAGTATAGCATCTACTATAATATTGAATGGAGGTTTTGGATCCATGTGAGAAGAGAGCTAAATCAGACACTGTTGGCAAAGAAAATACAGGAAAACTCAGTCACAAATGCCCTTCAGAGGAAAAAGTCCACTTCCCAAGGCCTGAAACCTTAACCCCTTCAACATTCATGCTCCATGTTCAGACTGGACCTTGCCAAAAATACCTTGGACAACAACACAGAACAAATACTCTCTTTGTGCTTTTTTGAGGGCCTCAGAGAGAGCATTGGTTCTATTTATCTCTCAAAGTGCACCCTGTTTGTTTTTTTTTAATTTATAATGCCTTATTTATGTACCTGTATTCGAATCTATAAAAGACTCCAAGATCCCATAAACCAGAAAATGTGTCCAACTATTTACAAAGACTAATTAGCACAAATACTCTAAGCATTATACTGAATGAATGCTGACAGTTCTTAAAGGGATTCAATCCTTGCAGCTTGTATACTAAATTTTTGGACAACTCTGAAGGAATTGAATGCAAGATGACCACTGCCCAGATCAAAAACCAATTGCTTAAGGATTCTTAATCTAAACTAATAATCTCATGATTCTGTATTCTTTGTCAAATTTTATACAGATTGATTATAGCATAAAGGCTTAACATGGAGATATCTAAACCCAAAATGACACTGTAAACTTCACTGTTCTTTCCTCTTTGTACTGTATCCTCTCAGTGAAATACCACAACTTCTAAATCCCTTCAGTTAGCTTCTCACTTTTTATCAATAAGCATCTGAGCTGCAAACACTTTGGAAGAATGGAGGCCATCACTTTATTAACTTTCTACTGAAGGATGGATGAATTAGTCATTCATAACAGATCTCAGGCAGAAAGGGGAAGTGTGCAGGCAACAGTCCACCACTGAGGGAAGTCAGGGCTGGGATCCAAACAGAGAAGGAAGTCAGAGGCAGAAGCTGAGGAGAGGCCATGGAGGAGTGCTGCTCATGGATTCCTCCTCATGGCTTGCTCAGATTGCTCTGTTGCAGAACCCAGGTCACCATCAGTGGCTGGAATCACCTTCAATGGACTGGATCTTCCCCCATCGATTTCTAATTTAAAAAAATTCCCAACAGGCTTGCCCTATACCCAGTAGTACTAAAGCATTTTCTCAATTGAGGTTTGTCCTTCCTCAGAAGATTCTAGTTTATGTCAATTTGTCATAAAATCTCATTAGTAGTGGGTATAACTAGGGTTGCATAGCATAACCTTGAA
This sequence comes from Psammomys obesus, assembly GCF_907164565.1. NCBI lineage: Eukaryota > Metazoa > Chordata > Mammalia > Rodentia > Muridae > Psammomys > Psammomys obesus. The sequence goes on along the minus strand of NW_026596375.1, from coordinate 6,153 downwards.
AGAAGATTGCTTTCATAAAGTTGAACATTATGTGTAATGAGTGAGTATAGGCCAGGACAGTTAATTTTTCATCAAGTATAGGATGACAAGCAGGATAAGTTGGCAGATGCTCTCTGGGGCTCTGCTGCTCTCCATGTGTGTGCTGTCCATATGCAGAACACATGGAGTCTGTGGGATTTAGACATGTAAATGTGTATCAGTTTCATTGTTTGCTTATTCAGTGTCTGCCACAAATCTGATGTGTTCCTACCTAGGTCAAGTGTATATTTATGTAAAATAATTGCTTGTGATTTCTGTGAGTACATTCAGTTTTACTAAATAACTGAGACACAAAAAAATTTTATATACAGGTAATATTTATTCATAGGTAATATCAGAAGTTCAATAAAGTAAGATCATTACTGAAATTTAAAGATTATCTATTTAAAGAATAAGGATGATTAATATGAAAAGAAAAATTTTAATTGATTCCAAACTACTTATTCTGCTAATGAACACAGCCATAAAAACAAGAATATTTTTTGTCCAATCACCTTTAAAATCATGCTATCAAGAAGGGCAAAAGCAGTGGGAAATAAATATTTCATCTTGACTCAAAGTAGTACCTCCCATAAAAGATTAAAGGACATTTTGGCCCTTGAATGCTCTCCTAGACTTTCAATTCTAGTTGAGTATAGCAAGGCTCACTGATCCTTGGACAGAGAGGGGAATGTTTCTTATCCAAATGTGGGTGCCTTTCTATTTGGGGCATAGATGTTCAGAATTTTGATGTCCTCTTGGTGGATTTTTTCCTTAATGGGAATGAACTGCCCTTCTCCATCTCTTTTAATTAATTTTAGTTGAAAGTCTATTCTATTAGATATTAGCATGGCAACTCCAACTTGCTTCTTGGGCCCGTTTCCTTGGAAAAACTTTTTCCAGCCCTTTAATCTGAGGTAGTATCGATCTTTGTTATCTATCTGTGTTTCTTGAATGCAACAGAACATTGAAATCTGTTTCTGCAACCATTCTGTTAGCCTGTGTCTTTCTATTGAAGAGTTGAGTCTATTGATGTTGATAGATATTAGTGACCAATGAGTGTTACTTCCTTTTATTGTGGAGTTGGCGGTGATAGTATGTTTGTGTGCTTGTGTTCTTTTGGCTTTGCTGTTGTGAAGTTATCTATATCCTGTGTTTTCTTGGATGTAGTTGACCTCATTAGGTTGAAGTTTCCTTTATTCTATCTTCTGTAGAGCTGTGTTGGTTCATAGATATTGTTTAAATTTAGTTTGTGATGGAACATCTTGTTTTCTCCATCTATAGTGATTGAAAGTTTTGCTGGGTATAGTCATCTGGCTTGGCATCTGTGATCTCTTAGTGTCTGCATGACATCTTCCCAGGTCCTTATGGCTTTCACAATCTCTTTTGAGAAGTCAGATATGATTCTGATAAGTCTACTTTTACCTGTTATTTGATTTTCATTTGATGAGGGTAAGTCACAGGTGAAGAGAAGCAAACCTGGGAGTACTAAAAGGGTGTGCGATCATGATTCATAGTATGAAATTACCAAATAATCAATAAAATATTATGAACTGAAAGAGTATTAGCCAGCACAAGAATGTCGGATCATTAACAATGCTTTTTTTTTGGTATAACTGTTTTTTTTAATTAATTACACTTCATTCACTTGTACCCCACCATAAACCCCTTCATCCTCCCTTCCTAATCCCACCTTCCCTTACCCTTCTTCCCGGATGCCCCTCCCCAAGTCCACTGATATGGGACGTCCCCCTCTCCTTCCTTCTGATCTTAGTCTAACAGATCTCATCAGGAGTGGATGCATTGTCATCTTCTGTGACCTGGTAAGGCTGCTTTCCCCTCAGGGGCAGGTGATCAAGGAGCAGGCCAATCAGTTCATATCAGAGGCAGTCCCTCTTCCCATTACTATGGAACCCACTTGCACACTGAACTGCTATGGGCTACATCTGTGCAGGGGTTCTAGGTTATTTCCATGCATGGTACTTGGTTGGAGTATCAATCTCTGGAAAGACCCCTGTGTTCAAATTTTCTGGCTCTGTTGCTCTCCTTGTAGAGTTCTTGTCCTCTCCAGATCTTACTATTTCCCACTTCTTATGTAAAATTCCATTCACTCTGCCCAAAAGTTGGCCATAGATCTCAGCATCTGCTTTGATAGTCTGCAGGGAAGAGCCTTTCAGAGGCCCTCTGTGGCAGGTTCCTAACTTGTTTCCTGTTTTCTTATTCTTCTGATGTCCATCCTCTTTGCCTTTCAGGTTGGGGATTGAACATTTTAGTCAGGGTCATCCCTCTTGATAGTTTCTGTAGATGTACAGATTTTAGTAGGTTTCTCCTGTATTATATGTCTACATGAGTGAGTATACACCGTGTGTGTCTTTCTGATTCTGGGACAGCTCACTCAGGATGATCCTTTCCAGTTCCCACCATTTACCTGCAAATTTCATGATTTCCTTATTTTTCTTTGCTGAGTAATATTCCATTGTGTAGATGTACCACTATTTCTGCATCCATTCTTCAGTTGAGGGGCACCTGGGTTTTTTCCAGCTTCTGGCTATTACAAATAAAGCTGCTAGAAACATGGTCTAGCAAATGTCCTTATTGTGTACTTGAGCCTCTTTTGGATATATGCCTAGGAGTGGTATGGCTGCATCTTGAGGAAGTGCTTTTCCTATTTGTCTGAGAAATGCCAGATGGATTAACAATGCTTTAAATTACTTTAATTACTTTAATTTTAATGAGTGTGAAAAGTTTTATTTAAGTTTATGCTATTGTCTAACTACAAAAATTATTAAATCTGAAAAACATTTTTAAGAAATAGCAGCAGGATGAACTTCGATGCAAAAATACTCAACAAAATACTTCCAAACTGAATACCAGAACACATCAAAGATATCATCCACTGTGACCAAGTAGGCTTCATCCCAGGCGTGCACAGATGGTTCAATATACAGAAATCCGTCAATGTTATCTACCACATAAACAAACTGAAGGAGAAAAACCACATGATCATCTCCTTAGATGCCAAAAAGGCATTTGACAAAATCCAACATCCATTCAGGTTTAATGTATTGGAGAGATCAGGGATACAAGGCACATACCTGAACAGAGTAAAGGCAATATACAGCAAGCCTATGGACAATATCAAACTCAATGGAGAGAAACTTAAAGCAATCCCACTGAAATCAGGGACAAGGCAAGGCTGCCCACTCTCTCCATATCTCTTCAACATTGTTCTTGAAGTCCTTGCTAGGGCAATTAGGCAATTGAAGTAGATCAAGGGGATACTAATTGAAAAGGAAGAAGGCAAAGTATCACTATTTGCAGAAGATATGATAGTACACCTGAGTGACCACAAAAATTCTACAAAGGAACTCCTACAGCTGAGTAATACCTTCAACAAAGTGGCTGGATACAAAATTAATTCAAAAAAATCTGTAGCCCTCCTGTATACAGAAGAAAAAAGGGCTGAGAAAGAAAGTAGGGAAACAACACCCTTCACAATAGCCACAAAGGACATAAAGTACCTTGGTGTGAACCTAACCAAGCAAATCAAAGACTTGTATGAAAAAAATTTCAAGTCTCTGAAGAAAGAATTAGAAGAAGATATCAGAAGATGGAAAGTTCTTCCATGCTCATGGCTTGGCAGGCTTAATATAATAAAAATGGCCATCTTACCAAAAGCAAGCTAGAGATTCAATGCAATTCCCATCAAATTACAAACAAAATTCTTTACAGACCTTGAAAGAAAAATTCTCACCTTCATATGAAACATAAAGAAACCCAGAATTGCTAAAACAATTCTAGACAGTAAAAGATCTTCAGAAGGTATCTCCATCCCTGATCTCAAGCTGTACTATAGAGCAACAACAGGAAAAACTGCAAGGCACTGGCAGAGGAACAGATTGGTGGATCAAGGGAATCGAATAGAAGACCCTGACATAAATCCACACACTTATGGACACCTGAATTTTTGACTGAGAAGCCAAAACCATTCAATTGAAAAAAGACAGCATCTTCAACAAATGGTGCTGGTCTAAATGGATGTCTATATGTAGAAAAATGCAAATAGAGTCATACATATCACCCTGCACAAAACTGAAGTCCAAGTAGATCAAAGACCACAATATAAAACCAGACATACTAAATCACTTAGAAGAAAAAGTAGGGAAGAACCTTGAACTCATTGTCACAAGACAACTTCCTGAATGGAATACCAACAACACAGGCTCTAAGAGCAACAATCAGTAAATAGAACCATATGTAACTGAAGAGCTTCTGTAAAGTGAGGACACTGTCCTCAGAACAAAATGACTACCTACAGATTGGGAAAGGATCTTCACCAACACTAAATCTGACAGAGGACTAATATCTAGTACATATAAAGAACTCAAGAAGCTGAAAAGCAACAAATCAAGTAATCCAATTAAAAAATGGAGTACAGAGCTAAACATAGAATTTTCAATAGAGGAATATCGAATGGCAGAGAAACACTTAAAGAAATGGTCAAAGTCCTTAGTCATAAGGGAAAGCAAATCAAAGCGACCCTAAGATTTCACCTTACACCCATCAGAATGGCTAAGATCAAAAACTCAAGTGACAACACATGCTGGAGACATTGTACAACGACTCTGGAAAGCAATCTGGCGGTTCCTCAGACAACTAGGAATGGCGCTTCCTCAAGATCCAGCTATACCACTCCTAGGCATATATACCCAAAAGAGGCTCAAGTACACAATAAGGACATTTGCTAAACCATGTTTGTAGCAGCCTTATTTTAATAGCCAGAAGCTAGAAACAGCCCAGATGACCCTCACTAGAGGAATGGATACAGAAATTGTAGTACAACTAAACAATGGAATATTGCTCAACACTAAAAAACAAGGAAATCATAAAATTTGCAGGTAAATTGTGGGAACTGGAGAGGATTATCTTGACTGAGCTGTCCCAGAAGCAAAAAACACACACACGGTATATACTCACTTATATAGACATATAATATAGGCTAACCCTACTAAAATCTGTACATCTAAAGAAACTAATCAAGAGGGAGGGCCCTGACTAAAATGCTCAATCCCCATCCTGAAAGGCTAAGAGAATGGACATCAGAAGAAAAAAAAAAAGAGGGAACAAGTCAGGAGCCTGATACAGAGGACCGCTGAAATGCTCTGCCCTGCAGACTATCAATGCAGATGCTGAGACTTATGGGCAACCTTTGGGCAGAGTGCAGGGAATCCTAGGAAAGAAGTGGGAAACAGTAAAATCTGGAGAGGACAGGAACTCCACAGGGATAGCAACAGAACCAAAAAATCTGAGTACGGGGGTCTTTTCTGAGACCGATATTCCAACCAAGGACTATGCATAGCGATAACCTAAGAACCCTGCACAAATGTAGCCCATGGCAGTTCACTATGCAAGTGGGTTCCGTTGTAATAGGAACAGGGACTGTCCCTGACATGAATTGATTGGCCTGCTCTTTAATTACCTCCCCCTGAGGGGGAAGCAGCATCACCAGGACACTGAAGAATACACTGCAGCCACTCCTGATGAGACCTAATTGACTAGGATCAGAAGGAAGAAAAAGAAGACCTCCTCTATCTGTGGACTTGTGGAGGGACATGCATGCAGAGGGTGGAGGAAGGGAGGGATTGGGATGGGAGGAGGGAGGGAACCACAGAGGGGATACAAAGTGAATAAAGTGTAATTAACAAAGAATTTTTAAAAGTATGCTGGGAAAAACAGATTAGGGGAAACGTAATTAAATATAGTGCATTGTTAAAAAAAGAAATAGCAGCAGGGACATCATTTTTAGTAAGAAAGTTGTTTAATTATAAGATTACAAGCGAAACAAATGCCCTCATGGCTTGAGAATTTTCTGTTTTGTATTTCTCCTCTTTTTTCAAACAAGCCTTCTGCAGACTGCTAGTTGAGATATCTCATGGGAAAGACATTTGAGACACTGGGCTTCAGTGTGCATCAACCTTGGAAGGTTTTGGCTTTGACATAGAGGGCTGTGAGAGGAAGTGTTAGTCCTTGCTGACAATAGTAGGTTGCAACATCATCAGCTTCCACAGGATGGATGGTGAGGGTGAAGAGTTTAATTCATCCTCATCACCACTGAACCTGGCAGGGATCCCAGAC
>NW_026596374.1:0-1141 GCF_907164565.1 Psammomys obesus | reverse complement strand
CATTTCCACATCCCACATTTGAGACCAAAACAAACAAACAAACAAAACCACTTTCACATGATACAGCTGAGAAAGCAAGAGCTCCCACTACACGGGGCCTGACCTGATCATTTCCTTCCCCTCCCACTGGCCTTCCAGGCAGAGCACAGAGACTTTGTTGACTGCTGCCTGTAACCGTGGACAGACCACCTGGTCTAAGCGGTGGGGAAAGCTGGAGGAGGGCAAGAGTGGACAGCAGCAGCCCTTCGCAGAATTAAGCCCCAGCAGCAATGAAGAGCACTGTGCCTCAGATGTCGTAGTCAGGCCAATGGTTCACTATGAAAAGTTGGCGTTGTGAAAGCTGGGCCCAGAAGCCTGTCATATCATTAACTGGAAGGACACGGGTCTATAAGCTGAGCACCTGCCCATGCACAAGCAGAGGACATCTACACTTACAAACCCACCAGCACTTACCTGTGGTACGTAACCAGAAGTACATGTGAAGTTGGCGGGCCGAGGTTTTCCGTTTATCAGAATCTCTCCTGATAATCCACGTGGGTCTCTCCTTGCTGCTAAGACATTCACTAACCTATAAAGGGTTACATCCGTGTGACATTTATTTCCCCTTCGACAAAAGCTACATCATCCTGCTCAGAATGGAAATTCTGCATATGAAGTAAAACTGAAAAATAAGTAGAGAAGGAGCCTACAATTTAACAAAACACACACCCACACACACACTCACACACATACTCACATTCCCTCACATATACACTTTCACACACACTCACACATACACTCACACATACACACACTCTCACACACACAGTCACATTCACTCACATATACACTCACACACACACAGGCACACACACACACTTCCTTCTTTTCATTATGTGCTATAATACAGCCCAGAATTATGAATGCCAGACATGGCCCACTTGGCTGCCCTTCCTGCTACCCAGCCTTGAAGACAGAACCCAGGTCACATGCTGCTGCGCTTTGAGAACTTTGGCCTGGTGATGATGCTTTCTCACCTGCAGACAACTTCTGCTTCACCGTCCTAGTTTTAACACTATCTGTCTCCAGCCCCATTAATAACAGCACCACCCAATACCACATGTCAATCACTTTATCATTTCCTGTCAGCAAGGCAGACCTG
>NW_026596373.1:0-10602 GCF_907164565.1 Psammomys obesus | reverse complement strand
TATTTGGACAGAAATAACACACAGGTATTGCACACACATAGTTCTTTTAATTTCTCTCACACAGGATCTGAAACCCACATTCTAGGCTGCTTTGCACTCAACTGTGTAACCACGCTATCCTCCGATCCACAACAATTAAAATGTGGCAGCCTCCAAAGAAGCAGGATTACAAGCAAGAGGCAATGCTGTTGCCTGAGCAATGCATCTGTTCATGAAGTGACTACACATGTGTGAGCAAAAGAACCCTCTTGGCATGGGCCATCATTTCAAGTGGGTAATCTCTTAAAAACAAGCTAATAATACCTTCAAGAAATGTATTGCTTCTATCTTTGTGTTGCTTTCTGAGTGTTTAATGCATCTTTACCTTTGAATTGTAGAAATCTTTCGATCCAAATCATCTTCATCAAGAACATTAAGCCACTCTTCGTATAATTCACAACAAAGGAGGCTTCCTTGTAACTTTCGGATGAAATCCTTATTTTTTTTATTTTTTTAGGAAATAAACAAGAATTGTAAAGGTTGATGTATAATGGAGAAATTACAGATAAGCATCTTATTGCAAAAAGTCAGTTTAGACTTTTACAGCGATTCTCAACCTGTAGGTTGTGATGCTTTGAAGGGTCACATACCAGATATCCTGCATATCCAATATTTACATTACAATCCATGACAGTAGCAAATTTATAGTGATGAAGTAGCAGTAAATTAATTTTATGGTTGGGGGTCACAACGTGAGCAACATCATTAAAGGGTCACAAGATTAGGAAGGCTGAGAACCAAGGTTTAGAGCCTACTCCCTTGAGGGAGTCCCACCCTGTCACCTACTCAGAATCTTGGCTCAACTGTAAATCTCAGGAGGAGGTTCTTGTGTTTTCTCACCTAAGATTGGAATCAAAGATACAAATTTCTGGATGTGGTAGCCATGAAATAAACCCATTGTGTGTTCAAAGTGCTCTTCCTGGGAATAAGCAAGCATCTTAGACAGGCAGAGCCAGAGAATGTCTTGTCCTGATTCTATAACTTGGTGAATCAGTGCTTATACTTCAGAGGATGAAGATTCTAATGTGCTTACAGGCACACTTGGTATAGGGCAGAACCTACTTTTTGAGCTTCCTGTGTATCGTGAGAGAAGCTTTCACACTTTCACATCCATTCCCTTAAATGTGTAAAAATTCAAATCTTTCAATTAAGAGTAAGTAGCAGCTTGTTTAATGGACAGAAAAGTCTCTTTGTTTAATTCCTTCTAACCCTGGTGCTGGGTCACACATACACTGCAGTTTCAAAAGCCTAGTTACTAATGTACCTAGAATCTCAGAACTCATAATGATGCAGTTGGGCCTTAGGGTAGATACTAGAGTGGGTGTCAAACACAGACATGGCTCAAAATACATAAATAGTTAAGTTAACAAACAAACAAACAAACAAACAAAAAATGAACAAAAATAAAAAATAAAACAGGAAAAATTGGAGAAATCCCTATTTACTGGGTTAAGAAAAAGAGATATCAAATTACCTTGCATAGCTTAAAATAAGATTATCTTCTCTTCTTACTAAATAGACCAAAACGGTTCTGGACTAACTAGTTCAGGAAAACAACAACCAACTTTCATGTTTATAATTCAGTAAAGGTTGATTCATTTCAATGATTTCTGAGCTGTGAAGGGTCAGCCGTATTTTGAGTTTCCAAAGATAGAGAAATGAGAACAATAGGAAAAGTCCAGGTGTTCCCGTACCTTTAAAGTACCATGAGTGTACAGCCCTGACTAGTGATCACTGATCTTCACTTTCTTCCCCATGACGTAGTCCCAGCTTTCTGGCAATGAGAGCAAGCCATACTTGCTAAGCTCCAGATCAAGGAGGGATCCAGTGGTACCTTTATCTGATGTTACTAATCCTGCCTACTCTCAGAGCAGTACCTTCTCTCTATGTCTGAGGCTAAAGAGCCTCACCACCAGTCTGCTGAGTGGTGAATGGCCCACTTAAAATCAAGCAATGGTGTTTCTCTAGAGCCACTGGTTGCTCCAGTGTAAGTTCAGTGTGTGGAAGAGTATTTTGAGTAGGTTAAGAAAATTGTTTTGATGACGGTGTCCTTTGCTTTACAGAAGCTTTTCAGTTTCATGAGGTCCCATTTATTGATTGTTGCTCTTAAAGCCTGTGCTGTTTGAGTTCTGTTGAGGAAGTTGTCTCCTGTGCCAATGAGTTCTAGGCTGTTTCCCACTTTTTCTTCTAACAGATTTAGCGTATCTGGTTTTATGTTGAGGTCTTTGATCCACTTAGACTTTAGTTTTGTGCAGGGTGATAAATGTGGGTCTATTTTCATTTTTCTGCATGTAGACATCCAATTAGACCAGCACCATCTGTTGAGGAAAGAATCTTCACCAACCCTTTATCTGACAGAGGGCTAATATCCAGTATATACAAAGAACTAAAGAAGCTGAAAAGCAACAAACCAAGTAATCCAATTAAAAAATGGGGAGCAGAGCTAAACAGAGAATTCTCTGAAGAGGAATATAGAATGGCAGAGAAACACTTAAAGAAATGTTCAACATCATTAGCCATCAGGGAAATGTAAATCAAAATGACCCTGAGATTTCACCTTACACCCATCAGAATGGCCAAGATGAAAAACTCAAGTGACAACACATGCTGGAGAGGTTGTGGAGAAAGGGAAACCCTCCTCCATTGCTGGTGGGAATGTAAACTGGTACAACCACTTTGGAAGGCAATCTGGCGCTTTCTCAGACAACTAGGAATAGTGCTTCCTCAAGACCCAGCTATACCACTGCTAGGCATATACCCAAAATTTGCTCAAGTACACAAATAAGGACATCTGCTCAACCATGTTTGTAGCAGCTTTATTTGTAATAGCCAGAACCTGGAAACAACCCAGATGTCCATCAATGGAGGAATGGGTACAGAAATTGTGGTATTTTTACACAATGGAATACTACTCAGCAATCAAAAAAGAGGAAATCATGAAATTTGCAGGCAAATGGTGGGATCTAGAAAAGATCATTCTGAGTGAAGTATCCCAGAAGGAGAAAGACAAACATGGAATATACTCGCTTATATAGACCTAAAAGATATGAGAAACATAATGAAATCTATACACCTAAAGAAGATAATCAAGAAAGTGGACATGGGGTATGATGATCAATCCTCATTTAGAAAGACAAATGGGATATGCATTGAATATATGACAGGAGTCTACTGCAGAAGGCATCTGAAAGACTCTACCTAGCAGTGTATCAAAGTAGATACTAAGACTTGTAACCAAACCCTCGGCAGAGTGCAGGGAATCATATGAAAGAAGGGGAGTTTGATGTGGAAAGGATAGGAACTCCACAAGGACCAAACATATCTGGGCACAGGGTCTTTTCTGAGATGGACAGTCAATCAAAGACCATAAGAGGATAAAACCTAGAACCTCTGCTCGGATGTGACCCGTGATAGCTCAGTAATCAATTGGTTTCCCATAGTAAGGGGAACAAGGACTATTTCTAACAGGAACTCAATGACTGGCTCTTTGACCTCCACACCTCCCAAGGGAGGAGCAGTACTGTTAGACCACAGAGGAGGACTTTGCAGCCAGTCCTGAAAATACCTGACAAAACGTAGTCATATGAAAGGGGAGGAGGTCTTCCCCTATCAGTGGACTTGGAAAGGGGCAGGGAGGAGATGAGGGAGGGAGGGTGGGACTGGGGAGGGAAGGAGGGATACAGCTGGGATACAGAATTAACAAAATGTAACTAATGAGAAAAATAAAACTTAAAAAAAGAAAGTAAAAATAAAAAAATATATATTTTCATATAAAAAAAAGAAAATTGTTGATTATCTGACAAGGGTTAAGGATCTAGTAAATATAAAAGTACTTGATTAGTTCTTGGGAACAGAAGGAGAACAAGTTCCTGTATGTACTGAATGGGAGGACATTATCCACCTCTCTGTGAACTTGTTACAAGTGAGTGATGGACTAGCCATTTTGAACTGTTTTGATTTATGAAGGATATATTTTTGATGAGTATGATTTAAGACTTGGGTTTTGTCAATCACACTTTTACCACTATTATTACTTGTTTTGTTATGACCTGAAATATTGTGTTCAGAGGGGAAATCAGAAGGGTGATTTGCAATGCCAAACCAAAGCACATCTGACATATGAGGAAGTTAGCTTCCTATAGAAGGTTTTCAATGGTATTTTTGTGATGAATCCCTTAGCTTGTCAGACTTTATCTACCATACCCTTGTCCTCAGGTCATCAGTTCCCATAGCTGAAATAATCTGTCATCAGAAATTTGTCTCCAGGGAGGAAAGTACTTATGCATGTCTAGAAGGATGCTAAGTATGGAGGAGGCTAAAGCCATTACCTTCAAGACTGCTCCTATGACAATCACAGATTCCTGTTTCAAATTTACATTCTGTTGAGTCTCAATCTTTTCCTGTAGGTCCCAGAATGTCTTGGTCCCTAATTTTCTGAATAAATGGTATTCATCTAGTCCCTTTTCACAAATGATTGAGATCATCTCCTATATGAGATAAACACATACTTCTATGATTACACATCCAATAGTTTGAAGAATGAATGTGTGTTTTACTGTGAACCAGAGCAATGGCAATTAGAGGTCAGTAACTACAACTGGGAGGAATGAAGAAGATTTTGTGTTTTGTATTTTTTCTTCTTTCTTAACTTCTGAATATATTTTCTCCCCTGATCCATGATTCCCAATTTTAAACATTGGGGTTTTGTTGGAATCAGATCCTCCTCAGCACTGAATCACATTTAGGTTCCCTAATAATTTTGGTGTTGGGTCCTCCCTTACTTTTTCCCTCTTCTGTAGGAATATTCTTCCCAAGCATGCCATTCTCAGTTATTATTGGAATATTTCCCTTTCAGCACACAAACATGTCCTGTGAGTCCTGGGTTCTGTTGGAAATCTAAAAATCTCTCTTTTCAGGAAAGATTTTTGCCTTTCAGGAAAATTCCTTTGATAGGGACTTTCATTTCCTTCTCCTGAGACTTTGTAGTTTCAGCTATCAATGTAAAAAGATGTCCCAGTCAAGAACTCAAGGAGATTTCGATTCCTCTTCCATGGTTTCACCATGTAACAATGACTACCATACAGAGGTTCACTTAATATTTTCACTATTTTCAAGGTTGGATTATGATTATAGTCATGGTCAGCAGAAGAGTTTGCTGTAAAATACTCAAGTTATGTGGAGTGATTATCATGTGTCTGACATAATAATCTTGTTGACATGCTGCCATATACATTTAAAATGCATGCCAGACAGTAAATAAATACATTCTCAAAGGCAATTTAATAACTTCTTTAAAATAGATCAAGCCATATTAGGTGGCTTTGAAATATATTTTCTAGGGTGAAAGGATTACTATATAGCAAAGAAAGAGGCTTACACCCAATTCTCTGATAAAGTAAAACAAAGTACTCTAGATATGTTGAATTATAAGACTGAATGATCTCAGAAGCAATGTTATTACAAGAAACTCCAGAATAATATGGAAGTTAACAGCAGCTGGAAGAATTGACAGTTGGGGACTCAGAAGAGACTCACATCCGTAGACCAAATTCCTCCAAATAGTTGGTGGGTTTGAACTCTGCTGTAATCAGTGGGGAATTTGGGAATGTTATACATTTGTTTTGTAATTTTGTTTCAAAACATGACACAAACTTCACTGGGATTTATTTCTTGGAGGCACTATTTTAAAAGGATCTCATCCTCATAGAGAGGCTATCTAAACATTCATATGTTTGATAAAATAATTAATGTAGAACACAGGTTCCCCAACAATTGTGTGGACCAGGACAGCTATAGAGACCCCAAATTAACTTACCAGTAGAAAAGGAGGCAGGTTGCCACCTTGACAAATACTTGTGATAGACCTGCCAAGTATATGTTCTATGAATACTTCTCGTGGATAGGGAGACGTCTCATGGTTTTCTTCTTCCTTGGGTGCTGGTGGAGTTATGTGCACATTTTTATTGGTGGTGTCAAGTCCACATGGAGCCATCATATTTTTGAATGGTACTGTGCCAAAGTTCTCAGAATCTAAGAGAAACGAGCAATCATTGTATATTGTAATTGAACTCACTTAAGTGTAGAATGCTCTTTTCATTTTCTAGCATGCATGCCTTCCTCATCACCATGAATACCCAGAAAATAGTCAATATTTTAACAGTTATAATAATGAGAGTGCAACATGAGGCACTTGATAGATATTTGCATATGGCTCATTCTTTAAGGTCTCATCAGTAAATGCCACTTTTTGCTTTGAAAGCAATGCATAAAGGTATTGAATCAAGCAGTGATATTGTGGAGATCCTGGTGGACAAGGAAGTCTTGGAGGCCTCATGGGCCACATGGGAGGCTGTGGAGGAGACAGAGGAGGCTTTACTCTGAAAGGGCCCCGGGGCTCAAGAGGGAAGCCCCTCTGCAAGAAGAATTGTCCAGCATTGACCTGGAGATGGGCAGTGTACCAACCAGTCTAGGCTTTTGAAACCAGAACTTTGCCAGGAGAACAGAATGCAATCAATGCAAGACCTCTAAGATCCAAGGCTTCCTTCCACACCATTCCCACCTCTGGATGGTGATTGTGGGGCTGATGGCATGTGAGGACTTATGGACCCTGGTGGACCTGGAGGAATGTTCCGATGTGGCAGAGGTGGAGAAAGTGGTGACTTCTGTTGTGGCCATTGTTTGGGACAAGGTGACATTTTTGGAGGAAGAAGATTTTGTCCTGGGGGAAATCCTGGACCTTCCATGGGAGGAAGAACAGGCAGACAGGGAGGACCAGGGAAAATGGATAAATGCAGAGACCCACTCTTCTAGAGACCTGCAGAACTGCATTGACAATCAGATTTTTAACCAGAATATGTTTAAAATGTATAATTCCATATTTATAATGTTGGCAGCAACATTGTGATCATTCCTTGTCTGTACTTTAGTATTGTCACCACAAGTTAAGTGGTGAAATAAAAATCTTACAACAGTAGAACTTCTGTACTTACCTATGATCTCCTCACGGACAGGAGCAGCTGAACTTGTGGGCACTGTGGCATTATCTGAGGGGCGTGTCATCCCACTGTGAGAGCGGCTGTCTGGTTGCTCTATTTCGCTTATGACACCAAAGTCTGCTAGATTTTCCAGGGGAGCTGAAGCCGTCTCTCCATATGGGCCAAACAAGTTTGACTTACAATTACCTAAAGCCGTGTCTTTCCAAAAAAAGATAAGTTCTCCCTAAAACAAGCTGAGTCTGACCATTCCAATTTAGAGTAGTCTTCAGCCTGACCTAGGCTATATTGCTGTATGTTATTGTTTTCTACATTACCCCTTTCTAAGCAAGCAAATTTCAGAAAGCATTGATATCCGATGCAGAATAAATGTGGGAACTGAGAAAGGGCACTTGAAGGAAACATGAACTAACTGCTGTGCTCTTGGTCTCTTGGATATCTCCATTTAAAGAAGAAGTGTCCCTGATCCCTTGGGTTGCAAAAATTCACATACAGCACAGGCAGGGATGGAAAAGTTATGAAATTTTTGTCCTCTCCACTGAAGGTATTTTTGATGTTTCTCATAATTAGGGCATATCGGATCTCATGTCCTGTGGGAAGACAATATGAATATGAAGCCAAAGGTAACAACTATGAACAAAGCTGCCAGTGCAATTCACATTGGTGCAGATCCAAAAAGCCTGCCCAGAGCTTTTCATTTCCCTTCCCTGGATGTCCTGTCTTGCACACCTACCGCACCGCCTTGGAGGCCTGGCTCCTTCTTTCCACCAGCTAGGGGTTCACAGGTGTTCACACTGATGAAGATCCAAAAAGCCCGCCCAGAGCTTTTCATTTCCCTTCCGATCCTGGGCAACTGGGTCTTGTCTTGCATGCTTACCACACCACTTTGGCAGACTGGCTTCTGCTTTCCAGCAGCTGGGCGTTCCTAGGTGTTCACACTGGTGCAGATCCAAAAAGTCCACCCAGAGCTTTTCATTTCCCTTGTGATCCTTGGCAACTGGGTCTTGGCTTTCTGGGTTGTGAAGGGATCCATTTTTCGCTCTGGTTTATTTCCCATTGCACTCTCTCCCTCTCTTTCTCCACCCCCTCTCTCTCTCTCACACACACACACACATAAACACACCGTTGCACACACATGCACACTCACACAGAGGCTCATACCTGGCACCCAGAGGGGAACGCTCCCACCATTTGGCCGCCAAGTCCCTGGCGAAGGGCACTAGGAGCTGCTGTTTCCTCAAGACCTTGATGGTCTGCCTGAAGCCTATCTCTGCCAGGCGTTCAGACAGGATGGGCAAGGAAGCGAGTTTCTTCAGGGCCTTGTAGAGCTTGCGTGGCTCTGTCTCTGTCCACAGGCGATCGCACAGCTTCTGCAGGGCTTCCTGGGAACAGCCAGCCTCCATCTCCACAGCTGAGGACAGGACTGGGCCCCACCTGGGAGACAGCACGTCGGACTGCTCTTGTCCTCTTCCTCTGGCAGTGGCTAGCTGTGTCTCTGCAGCAGATTCTGGGCTAGGCTGCTGGGAGTCTTCTAGCCAGCTGCCTGTCTTTGCCTCAGTGCGGAGGGGCGCATCCCTAATACTAGATATATAGAGAGGGGCTGGTCCACGCCTTGGGCTCAAATCTGCCCAGTCAGCGGCCGAGGCTGCTGGTTCTGAGCCCGCCCCTTCGGACATCTGCTTCCCTGGCCCACGCCCCCTCCACAGCTCAGGAAACCTGTTCTCTGACCCCAGAGCCCACCCTGGCCGAATCCGGGCGGTTCACAGCCCCTGCCTTGCTTCCAGGCGAGCTCGGGCAAATGGGCGCTTCCTCAAGGTCTTTGCTGGGGTTCTCGGGATAGCCTGATCCCAGCTGTGGGACGCCAGCTTCGGGAGCCTGCCAGAGACTGCGCATGCTCACATAACAGCAGGGGGAAGCAATAAATAAATAAATAAATAAACAGACAGACAGACAGACAGACAGACAGATAGATAGATAGATAGATAGATAGATAGATAGATAGGTAGATAAGTAAATTAAAGCCGAGAATCTGCTCTGTATTCTTATTTCTCACAGTGCATGGGGTGTGGTTGGGTGATGCATTCCATTCACCCCAGTGAGTTGAGCCTCCTAGGGGCAAGTGCATTTCTGCTTGGTGCCTCGGTGTCCTGTCTTTCACACCTACCACTCTGCCTGGCTCCATGTTTCTACCAGCTAGGGTTCACAGGTGTTCACACTGGTGCAGATCCATGAAGCCCGCCCAGGGCTTTTCCTTTCCCTTCTGATTCTGGGCAACCTCGTCTTGTCTTGCACACCTACCACATCGCCTTGGTACCTGGCTCCTTCTTTCCACCAGTTAGGCGTTCACAGATGTTCATAATGGTGTAGATCCCAAAAGCCCGCCCAGAGTTTTTCATTTCCATTCTAATCTTGGGAAACTGGGTCTTGCCTTTCTGGGTTGCAACGGGATTCCTTTTTCACTTTGGTTTATTTCCCACTGTTTTCTCTCTCTTTCTCTCTCTCGCAGATACACACACACAAACACACACACAAACACACAGAGACACTTATAAGTTTTGTTTCTCTAGAGATCACTGACTCATATATTTGGTGACTGAGACCCTGTCTCACAAAAGAAAATAGAGAAGCATTTGAAGAAGACTTCCAATGTTGACCCTACTTGCTTTCTATGTTTACATGCCTACACACTTTCATAGCATACAAAACATTCTTGTGTTGGACTTCATTGTTGTCATAACAAATTATCGTCATTGCTGAAAAACTGTTTTCTATGTGTTTGAGATCCAAATAGTTTTGATAAGTTGAAATCAATGTGGCTTCAAGTTTCAGTTCCTTCTGGGGAGAGTAGCAATCTCATTTCCTGCTTTTTCAGCATCTGGTGACCATTTATAAGTCTTGGTTTGTAGCCCTCTTACATCTCCTATTTCAGTTACAGGAAGAGTTTTTCTTACAGTGTGCCATTCTGACTGTCCTCATTTCAAATTTTTAGTATCTTCTGTAGTGTCTCCCTTTTCTAAGTGTCCTTAAAATTCATTTATTGTACTGAGATGAACCATGATAACATTTATGGTGGCAATGAACAAACATAACTTGATTTTGAGATGTACATTGTCCTGTTCACTGAATAGAATATAATCATCATAAAGTCATGGGAACGTATTATAGGATAAAATAAAAAAATGACTTGAATTAGGAAATAATCTTAAATATGCATTATTCTAAATACCCGTTTATTCATTTTAATGTGGCACAGAGAAAGAAAATTGTATTTTATTGACACAGAAAATGTAAACTACATAGTACAATGCTACACACAAAAAATGCTGGCTCGTTGTGGTGGCACCTGCTTGTATACTCAGGTACTGTGGAGGCTAAGGCAACCGGATTCTAAGATCACAGCTAGCCTGGAGTACACCCTAAGTATGAGACCAGTTTGGGTTACCTAAGGAATACACTGTCAAAAACAAATCAGATACAAATGTTGAGGAAAAACTGTCTATACCCAAGCCAGAAGATTCTAGTTGTTCTTTCAGCCTAACATTCTTAACAATATATCATGGTATCTGCATGC
>NW_026596372.1:9656-12220 GCF_907164565.1 Psammomys obesus | reverse complement strand
TCCTCTGGTTGTCTGGTGAGACATTAAAGAGTATTAGAGTATTAGAACATCATCAATATAGTTCATTTGTAGAAAAAATAGCTGTTTACTATAGGAAACCAATTGTATGCAGGCAATGCCATTAGGAAAGGCATTTTTGATGCCAACATTTGTATCAGGAAATCTTTGTGTGTATGTGTGAATACTCATTGTCTATTTCTGGTTGCAGGTGCTGAGGGGAACATTGTGATGACCCAGACTCCTGAATTCATGTCCACATCTGTAGGAGACAGGATCACTCTAGGCTGCAAGGCCAGTCAGAGTGTGAATGGATATGTAGCTTGGTACCAGCAGAAACCAGGGCAGCCTTCTAAACTGCTGATCTATAGGGCTTCCAATCGATACACTGGGGTCCCTGATCGCTTCACAGGCAGTGGATCTGGGACAGATTTCACTCTTAGCATCAGCAGTGTGCAGGCTGAAGACCTGGCAGTTTATTACTGTCAGCAGTATGGCAATACTCCTCCCACAGTGCTTCAGCCTCCAGCACACAAACCTCCTTGAGAATCTCACCAACTGCCTGCACCACACACAGCCCTGGGCCTGCACATTTCCCCCTTCTGCCTGAGATCTGCTCTGCATGACTAACTGATGCAACCTTCAGTAGAAAATTAATTAAGAGGTGGCCTCCTTTATTCCATATTTTTGGCAACACTGGTGTGTACAGATAAAAAAGAGAAGCTAAGTTAAGAGATTTAGAAGTTGTGGTTTTGCACTGAGATGATACAGTACAAGCAAGAAGCATCAGTGAAGTTTATGGTGTCATGCTGACTTTAGGCATGTCCATGTTATGCCTTCAGGATATGATGAATCTGTATAAAATAGGATAGACTTTAAATTATTTACAAAGAATACATCACCCTTAGATTTATTAGTTTAGATTAAGAATCCTCAAGCCTTAGTAAATTATCTAATTGGAAAATTGTCCATTTCATTTAGATTTTCAAATTTTATGGTGTATTCAATTTTGAAGTTAGACCTAACAAGTTGAATTTCTTCAGTATCTGTCATTCTGGCCTACTTTTTTTCTTATTTTGTTGATTTGTATAGTTTCCTCTGTCTTTTAGTTAGTTTGGCTAAGGGTTTGTCTATCTTGTTGATTTCCTCAAAGAACCAACTTTTGGTTTCTTTTGAGTGTCTGAATTTTTTTTCATATAATAAATAGTTTAATGCTGCAATTATAGAATGCTGTATAAATTTGAAAGACCCGGATTGCATTATCAGCATAAAGAAAGATGAGGAACTCTGGCCAACTGCTCATGTGGTATGCTTTGGTCTATATGTCTGTGTCTATTGCATATATGCATCTGACTTTTATTTATTTATTACAACTTATTAGCTTTGTATCCCAGCTATTTTCCCCTACTTCGTCTCCTCCAAATCCCACTCTCCTCTCTGCTCCTCCTCCCATGTCCCTCCCTCAGTCTACTGATAGGTTTGGACCTCCTCTCCTTCCATCTGACCCTGACTAATCAGGTCTCTTCAGGACTGGCTGCTTTGTTTTACTCTGTGGCCTGGTAAGACTGTTCCTCGTTAGAGGAAGGTGATCAAAGAGTCAGCCACTGTGTTTATGTTAGAGATAGACCCTGTTCCCCTTACTAATTAAACCACTTGGAGACTGAGTTACACCTGTGCCTCGGTTTTAGGTTATCTCCATGCATGGACCTTGGTTGGAGAATCAGTCTCAGAAAAGTACCCTGTGCCCAGAATTTTGGCTTTGTTTTTCTCTTTGTGGAGTTCCTGTCCCTTCCTGGTCTTACTATCTCCCCTTTCTTTCATAAGATTCCCTGTACTCCTCTCAAAGTTTAACTATGAATCTCAGTATATGTTTTGATACCCTTCTGGGCAGACCCTTTCAGAAGCCTTCTGTTGTAGGCTCCTGTCCTGTTCCCTGTTTTCTCCCACTTCAGATGTCCGTATTGTTTGCCATTCTGAATGAGGATCCATCATCTTACCTTGGGTCCTCCTTCTTGCTTAGCTTCCATAGGTGTATAAATTTTAGTATGTTTATGTTATATTTTAAGTCTAATATACACTTATGAGTGAGTATAGACCATGCATGACTTTCTGCTTCTGGGATACTTCACTCAGGGTCGATTTTATTTGCATTTCCCTAATGACCAAGGACATTGAGCATTTCTTTAAGTGTTTCTCTGACATTTGATATTTTCCTATAGAGAATTCTGTTTAGTCTGTACCCCATTTTTAAATTGGATTACTCAATATATTGCTTTTTAACTTCTTGAGTTCTTTATATGTTATGAATATTAGCCCCCTGCCAGATATAGGTTTGTTGAATACCCTTTCCCAGCCTGTAGGTTATCCCTTTGTTTTGATGACAGTGTCCTTTGTTTTACAGAAGCTTTTCAGTTTCATGAGGTCCCATTTACATATTGTTGATCTTAGAGCCTGTGCTGTTGGTGTTCTGTTCAAGAAGTTGTCTTCTGCCAATGAGTTCCATGCACTTCCCCACTTCTTTTTTCTAACAGATTTAGTGTGTCTGTTTTTATGTTGAGGTCTTTGAT
>NW_026596372.1:0-9646 GCF_907164565.1 Psammomys obesus | reverse complement strand
CTGTTTTATCAGGTATCTTCAGGACTGGCTGCAAAGTCCCCCTCTGTGGCCTAGCAGGACTGCTCCTCCCTTGGGAGATGGGGAGGTCAAAGAGCCTGCTATTGATATTCTGTCAGAAATAGTCCCTGTTCCCCTTACTATGGAAAACCAATTGGTTATTGAGCTACCACAGGCTACACCAGAGCAGAGGTTCTAGGTTATATCCATACATGGTCCTTGGTGGAGTGATAGTCTCAGAAAAGACCCATGTGCCCAGATATATTTGGTCCTTGTGAAACTCCTATCCTTATGGTTGAATTTTTGGCATCAATAATGTACACTATTATATTATCTGCAAATAATAATATTTTGACTTCTTCCTTTCTGATTTTTATTCTCTTGAACTCTTTTATTTGTCTTATTGCTCTCGATAGAACTTCAAGTACTATGTTGACGATATGCGGAGAGAGTCGGCAGCCTTGCCTTGTCTGTGATTTCAGTTAGATTGATTTAAGTGTCTCTCCATTTAGTTTGATGTTGGCTATAGGCTTGCTCTATACTGTCTTTACTATATTTATGTATGTGCCTTGTATCCCTGATCTCTCCGAATCTTTAAACATGAATGGGTGTTGGAATTTCTCAAATGCTTTTTTGTCATCTAAGAAGTGGATCATGTGGCTTTTCTCTTTCAGTTTGTTTATATGGTGGGTTACATTGACAGATTTCTATATACTGAACCACCCCTGTATGCCTGGGTTGAAGCCTATTGGTCATCATGGATGATCTTTTATATGTTCTTGGATTCGGTTTGCAAGTATTTTATTGAGTATTTTTACATCAATGTTCATAAGAGAGAGAGATCTGAAGTTCTGTTTCTTTGTTGGGTGTTTGTGTGGTTTAGATATCAAGTGATTGTGGCTTCATAGAATGAGCTTGGTAATGTTCCTTCTTTTTATATTTTGTGGAATAGTTTGAAGATTATTTGAGTTAGCTCTTCTTTGAAGGTGTGGTAGAATTCAGGTCTGAAACTGTCTTTTTGTGTTTTTTTTTTGTTTTGTTTTGTTTTTGTTTTTTTTTTTTTCATGGGAGACTTTTGATGAGTGTTTCTATTTCCTTGGGGGATATAGGATTATTTCATCTATTTCCCTGATCTTGATTTAATTTTGGTAAGTGGAATCTCTCAAGACAATTGTTCATTTAATTCTCAAATTTTCTGGCATATAGGCTTTTGAAGTAAGAACTAATGATTGTTTGGAATTCCTCAGTGTCTGTAATTATATGCCCCTTTTCATTTCTGATTTTGCTGATTTGTATAGTTTCTCTCTGCCCTTTTAGTTAGTTTGGCTAAGGGTTTGTCTATCTTGTTGATTTTCTCAAAGAACCTGCTCTTGGTTTCATTGATTCTTTGAATTGGTTTCTTTGTTTCTAACGTAATGATTTCAGGTGGGAGTTTGACTATTTCCAATTGTCTACTCCTCTTTGGTTTGTCTGCTTCTTCTTTTACCTAGAGGTTTTAGTTGTTTGGTCAAGTTGCTTATATGAGATATCTCAAACTTCTTTTTGGATGCATTATTGCTATGGATTTTCCTCTTAGCACTGCTTTCTTTGTGTCCCATAAGTTTGGGTATGTTTTAACTTCATTTTCACTCAATATTAGGAAGTCTCTAATTTCTTTTTTTCATTTCTTCCCTGACCAAGCTATCATTGAGTAGAGAGTTGTTCAATTTCCATGTGTATATAGGCTTTTTCTTATTTCTGCCGTTATTGAGTTCTAGTTTTAGGCCGTCGTGGTCTGATAATATACAAGGAATTATTTCGACCTTCTTGTATCTGTTGATGCTTACTTTGTGCTGACTAGATGCTCAATTTTTATGAAGGTTCCATGAGGTGATCAAAAGAGGTATAGTCTTTTGAGTTTGTGTACATAGTTCTGTAGACTTCTATTAGGTCTATTTAAGTGATGACATCTGTAAGTGTCATTATTTCCCCATTTAGCTTCTGTCTAGATGATCTCTCCCTTGGTGAGAGTGGAGTATTGAATTCTTCTGCTATTAAGGTGTTAGGATCAATGTGTGATTTAAGCTTTAATAATGTTTCATTTACAAATGCAAGTGCTCTTGTATTTCGGGAATAGACGTTCATGATTTTGTTATCCTCCTGGTGGATTTTTTTTTCCGTGATGAGAATGAAGTGCCTCTCCTCATATTTTTTGATAAATTTTGGTTGAAATTCTATTTTATTAGATATTAACATCGCTACCCCAGCTTGGTTAATGGGTCCATTTGGTTGAAAAAACATTTTTCCAGCCCTTTACTCTGAGATGTTTATTTTTGCTGCAGAGGTGTGTTTCTTGAGTGCAGCAGAATGTTGGATCCTGTTTCAGCAACCATTCTGTTAGTCTGTGTCATTTTATTGGGGATTCCAGGCCGTTGAATTTGATAGATAATAGTGACCAAATAGTATTAGTCCATTTTAGTGTGTAGTTGGTGGTTTTACTCTGTTTCAATGCTTTTTTCCTTTTAATTTTTTTGTTGTGAAGTTATCTATATCCTGTGTTTCCTTGGGTGTAGTTGATTTCTTTGGATTGGAGGTTTCCTTCAAGTATCTTCTGTAGGGCTGGTTTGCTGTGTAGATATTGTTTAAGTTTAGATTTGTCATAGAATATTTTCTTTTCTTCAGGTATGTTGATTAAAATCTTTGCTGTGTATAGTAGTCTGGGTTGGTATCTGAGGTCTCTTAGAGTCTGCATGACATCTGTCCAGGCCCTTCTGACTTTCATAGTTTCTGTTAAGAAATCTGGTGTGATTCTGATAGGTGTACCTTTATATGTTACTTGGCATTTTTCCCTTCCTGATTTTAATATTTTTTTTGTTCTGTAGGTTTATTGTTTTGACTATGATGTGACATGAAAAGTTCCTTGTCTGGTCTAATCTATTTGGTGTTTTGTTTGTCTCTTGCATGTTAATGGACATATCATTCTTTAAGTTAAGAAAATTTTCTTCTACGATTTTCTTGAAAATATTTCCTGGACTTTGGAGCTGGAATCTTATTTTTTTGTATATTTCTATTATTCCTAAATTTTGTCTTTTCCTGAGTGAGGTATCCCAGAAGCAGAAAGATGCACAGGGTATATACTCGTTCATAAGTGGATATAAGACATATATATTAAAATGTGTACTAAAATCTGTTCACCTAAAGAAACTAATCATGATGGAGGAAGCTGACTAAAATGCTCAATCCCCATTCAGAAAGGCAAAGAGGATGGACATCAGAAGAAGGAGAAAACTAGGGAACAGGACAAGAGCCTACCACAGAGGGCCTCTGAAAGGCTCTACCCTGCAGGGTGTCAAAGCAGATGCTGAGATTTATGGCCAACCTTTGGATAAAGTGCAGGGAATCTTATGATAGAAGTGGGAAATAGTAAGTCTTGGAGAGGACAGGAGCTGCACAAGGAGAACAACAGAACCAAAAAATCTGAGCACAGAGGTCTTTTCTGAGACTGATTCTCCAACCAAAGACCAATGACAGAGATAATCTAGAACGCCAGAACAGATGTAGCCCATGGCAGTTCAGTATCCAAGTGGTTCCATAGTAATGGGAACATGACTGCCTCTGACAGGAAATGATTGGCCTGCTCTTTGATCACCTCTCCCTGATGGGGGAGCAGCCTTATGAAGCCACAGAGGAAGACAATGCAGCCACTCCTGAAGAGACCTGATAAACTAGGATCAGAAAGAAGAAGAGGAAGACTTCCCTTATCAGTGGACTTGGAGAGGGGCATGTGTTGGTATAATGTTCTTTTACAATGTATATGCCTTATCCTTGTTAATTAAAATGCTGATTTCTCCCCCCCCCCCCACTGTCTGGTTTCAATCTGGATATTGAATTGTGATACTCACTCCAAGCATCCTCTCTCAACTCTTGTGTAAACAGGACAAAATAAAGCAACTCGATACAATGTTGTGCAATGAGAGGAGCCAGAGGAAAGAAAGAGGGGAGGAGCTAGAGAGCAGGAAGGAGTGGGAGGAGAAGGGGCGAGAGGAGAGCAAGGAGAGCAGAGCTGGAGGAGAGATCTTGGAGGTCGTAAACCATGAACCAGACCTAAGATTTCACAAAAAGCAATTATAATGTGGGAAATCTAAATGTTAGGAAACTGAGGGCTTGGAGGTTTAGGAGGGAGTAAATATTACCTAGCATTGTGTTCTAGGTTAACTAAAAACCCAGTCTCTGTGTGGTGATTTGGTTATACAGCTGCTGAGGATTAACAGCAAAATTACTAGAAGATAAAAAAAAAAATGTCTTTTCATGATATCCTTGATTTCTTGGATGTTTGTGATTGGGACTTTTCTGATTTTACTGGTTTGCCTGGATTCCACTGGCAGACCCATTGAACAGGGGCTTCAGTGTATAGAATGCTGTCTCAACGATCTCTGTGTTGCCCATAGTGTGTGTGTGTGGGTGGGAGGGATCAGATGTCTGGCTGCTATCATAGAGAGACCCTGGATCTGGGGTTCTGCAAGCACTCACTTAAAGGTTCACGGAGGATCCCCCTGTTCTCTACTCTCAGATTTGGGTCTGCAGGGGCAAATGAGTGTGTAGAAGATCCATAGGCTCATTGGTGTCCACTGTTTTGTCTTTGGGCAGGGAGGCCTATACTTGGGGTAGCTGCCTCTGCAGTCTCAGTCACCAAGCACAGAGGTTCATGCTTGGAGAATCAGCTGCCCTGCCAGAGCCACACCTCTGGGAAGACCATCTGTGCTGTTTCAGTCATGGAGTGCCAGAGCACAAGGTTCTTGCTTGAACTAGCTGCCATACTGCTGGAGCTGCAGCCCTGGGAGGCCTGCCTGTACCATTTCAGTGTTTCAGTCACTGAGCATGAAAGATCATCTGTGCTTGGGGCACCCACTGAGGCTTCAGCTGAGCAGGGAGGCCCGCCTCTTCTGAACCTGTTCTTGGGGCAAAGGAAAGTGCAGTGGTGTTGAATATTCACCACTTTCAGTCCCTGGAGATGTCCATGAACTCATGGATCCAAACTGGCCCAGCTCACAAGTTGTCTCCTCTCTCCCAGGAAGCCTCAATGTGGATGTTCTCACTTCAGCTGCCCTTCCACTCACCAATTTCGGAGTTCTGGATCCTTTACTCCTCAGATACTGTGTGTGCTGGTCATGGCCATCCTAGGACAGGTCCTATGGCTTATATATTGAATACAGTTTTGGATACATAGCAACACACTTTTCCAAACACATAGACTTATATACTTTACAAGGTGGTTTTGTTTTTTAGTATGACATAAAGGGGCATACCTGTAACCCCAACTTTTGAGAAGCTGAGCAGGAGAATGCACGTTTGAGGCCAGCATGGCTTGCAAAATAGTATCCTATCTGATTTCTACCTTATTAGCTAAGGAAAAAAATATTAAAAAATTGTGATTAAATATGAAAGTGAACTCTGGAGGCCAATTCAAAGAAGTTAATATGTTAATTCATACATTTTTTTGGGGGAATTTATAGCTTCCAAGTTTCATTAGAGACCTTCCTATCATAAAATTTAAAGATAATTTTTATTCTGAGACATTGCATTGGAGATGTTCAGTGGGCCCTACTCTACATAACAATACTACAGGGTTTCTGATTCTTGGGACAAGACAATAGACTCAGTTCAGTTATAATCAAAAGATTTATTGATTCCTGCAAGGAGGATGACAATCTCTAAGACAAACTAGGGGCATGAGGAATGTTAGGAAATGTGTGGCTGTGAAGGTTACAGGGCAGGTTCACAATCATACTGTGTAGGAAGGATCAGGAGGTGTGACTTTGAGAAGAGGTGTGGCCTTGTTGGAGAGATGTGCCCTTTGGAGTGGGTTTTGCAGTTTCAAAAACCCACTGTCATACCCAAAGTGTCTTTCTTGGCCTGCTGACTGTTGATCAGATGATGTCCTTAGCAACCATTCCTGCCTGCCTTCCACCATGCTCTGGCCATGATGGCCATGGACTAACCCTCTAAAACTCTGAGCAATCCCTCAGTTAAATGCTTTCTTCTATTTGTTGCCTTGTTCATGAGGTTTCATCATAGCAATAGTAACCCTATCTAAGTCAGCTTTATGAACACACCTCTTGGTTATGTATGTAGTGATAGTGAGCAGAGTCAGACAACTAACCAGGCTGGTGTGTGGTCTGTGGAGCATACAGGCCAGGCTGTATGTTAGCAAAAAATGATCTCTTAAGAACCAGTCTTAACAAATTCACACAGTGAAGATCATACTGTAGGCTTTTGTGTTCTTAAGCACCTTGATACAGCTTTTAGACTGGAATGGACTCATCTGCATGCCACCTACATGCTAATGTCCTTATTCACACCCAGAAACCTAATGGGGAGTAGGTTTTCAGTAGCATTTTCTGACCAGCATGTTTTTTCTAGATCTGGGAGGTCATGGATGTTGAATAAACCCACAATTCAGGCACCGGATTAGAATCTTGATTTTGTATCTTTTGGATGCATCTTTTGGATAGGCAAATTCCATATCTTCCCCAACCCTCAATTTACTGCCAAGGAATTTGTTTTGGTTGCTTAAAGGGGTACCTCAAATTCATAATTCAGATGAATGCTATTTAATATAATATTAAGAGATAATTTAATGTTTTACTTTGTGAATAAGGAAATGTTGGTTAAGGACTTTTTTTACTTTTTTATATTGTTTATTATTATTAATTACATTTTATTAACTCTGTATCCCAGCTGTATCCTGCTCCCTTATTCCCTCCCAATCCCACTCTCCCTCCCTCAGCTTCTCCCTGCCCCTTTCCATGTCCACCGATTGGGGAGGACCTCCTCCCCTTTCCTCTGGCCCTGTTTTATCAGGACATTTTTTTTTATCTAATTAAAAACTTTTATTTCCATGACATACACAGAACTCCTAGAGGCCAAATAAGAAAACAGACCAAACTCAAACATTATGAAATCATAAAGAAAACTGTATTCAATATAATGTCAAGCTATGTAATTCACACTTGGTAGATTTATTACCTTAATCATTATACCCCTAGTAAAATAATTTTTTTCAAGTTTCAATTTCTAAATAATTTACAACTCATTCTTTAAAATAGAATGAAAAGCTATGACAAAAAGAAGACCAACATTTAGCACATTGTCAAAATCAATGTTCTTTTGTTTAAAACTACTGACATCTGTTAGTAGTAACCGTATGGAGACTGCTCCTGTGACCATCCTGTCCTGCACTATTGTTGAGAGTAAGGCTCTGGTCTCTGCTGTGGGTAGATGTTACCCCATGATCATCCATGCCACTGATTCCATCGACTGTCACTTGGCCATCCCCGTCTGTTTTCCCTACCACTAAACTGTCTGTTGTCTTGCAGCCAATTGCCTCTATTTCTTTGTTGACCACCAGCTCTGTTATTCCATTCCTCAACAAGTATTGCAAGGAGGATGTTGCAAGTATCCCTGGTACTCTTTGTCATCTTGTGTGAATTTACTTGCATAACATCTCTTCAAAATTTGGAATCACTTCAGAACTTTCACTCATGCTGAAATTCTGTACAGTTTTTAAGATCCTTCCATGAGATGCACAGGAGCAATCAGGGGCATTCACACAGCCACACCCCACTCAGTTGTCCTAGGTAACCAAATGCTTAGCCCGTTAAAGACTTTTATGATGTGGCAAATAAGTTGATTCTGTGTAAGTTCATGTCATGTTCCCTCCAGTAGGTGTAGTCAGCGCATAGGCTGAGATTAGCTTCAGAAACTCATAGTGAATATTAAAGACTTTTGATAACCTGATGGGTAGAGTCTTTCAGAGGGCCCCTGTGGCAGACTCCTGTCCTGTTCCCTGTCTTTGCTTACTTCCGGTGTCTATCAATGTTTACCCTTCAGTAAAAGGTTTTAACCTCTTCCCTAGGGTCCTCATTGTTTAGCTTCCTTAGATGTATAGATTTTAGTATGTTTATCCTATATTATATGACTAAGATCCACTGTGAGTATATACCCTGTGTGTCTTTCTGATTCTGGGATACCTCGCTCAGAACGATCTTTTCAAATTCCATCCATTTGATTGAAAATTTCATGATTTTCTAGTTTTCAGTTGCTGAGTAGTATTCCACTGTGTAAATGTGCCACAATTGCTGTATCTATTTCTCCGTTGAGGGACATTTAGGGTATTTTCAGATTGTGGCTGTTACTAGCAAATCTGCTATGAACATAATTGAGTAAATGTCCTTGTGTGGTTTTGAATCTTTCAGATCTATGCCCAGGACTGGTATAGCTGGATCTTGAGATAGGACAATTCTTAAGTTTCTGAGAAAGCACCAGATTGATTTCTGAAATGGTTCTACAAATTTATGTTTTCACTACCAATTCAGAAGAGTTTCCCTGTCTCCAGAACCTCTCCAGCATGTGCCATACTTTGAGTTTTTGAGCTTAGTCATTCTGAAGGCTGTGAGTTGGAATCTTAGGTTTATTTTGAGTTGCATTTCTCAGATGACTAAGGACATTGAACATTACTTTAAGTTTCTCTGCCATTCGATACTGAGATTCATAGCCAAACTTGGGAAGAGTGTAGGCAACCTTTTGGATGAAGAGGAGAGAGTAGCTCCACAAGGAGACCAAGAGAGTAAAAAACGTGGGCCCAGGAAGGCCTGTAGAGACCGATACTACAATCAAGGACTATGCAAGGAGAGGACCTTGAGTCTCTACTCAGATGAAGCCTAAAGGCTGCTCAATTTCCAAGTGGGTTCCCTAGTAAGAGGAGCAGAGTCTGTCTTTCACATGAACTCAGTGGCTGGCTGAGTTCCTTCCTCAGGGGTGCAGACTTGAAAGGCAACAGATGAAGATGATATAGCCAGTCCTGATGAGACCTGATAGGCTAGGGTCAGATAGAAGGGGAGGCGGTCCTCCCCTATCAATGGACTAGAACAAAGGCATTGAGGGAGAATGGGGAGGGTGGTGTGATGGAGATGATAGGAGGATGCTACAGCTTGGATATACTGTGAATAAACTGTAATAATAAAAAAGAGTCCAGGATCATTGCATGCTGTAACATGCAGAGCAGCTGTGTCAGCTGGTGGAGTGTAGATTGGGCTGAATAGGGGTTGTAGTGGTGGAGTCAGAAGGTCGGGAGAGCACCAGGACTCAAGCTCGATGACCTGAACAAATGACCTTTCACTCCCACCCCACCACGTGAGCCTGTTTTCATGTGTAGATTCAATAATGGGATAAATGAAGTTAGTCTAATGCCATACATTTAATACTCTTAAATACTGAGAGAGATTCTACAGTGCTGAAACCTGATCACTGCAAGAAAGACAAAGAATTTCAAAACAGTTTGAAGGACAAACAGATCATCAGGGAAGGGGGACAATGATAATTTTATTATAATTTTTTATGATATTTCAAGTGTTTTACTTACCCAGGGAGAATGTCTTCCCTCAGTGGAATGTGTTAGAACAGTTGATGTCTGACCAGTAAACAGCAACAAATCTGACCATTTCCTCCTCAGGAACATTTTGGCTTCACATTAAAACTGAAAAGACAATCTTGGACATTCTTTTCTTATTTTTTTTTTTTACAATTTATTAATTTTATATCCTGATTGTAGCCCTCTCCCTCATCTATTCCCAGTACCACCCTCTCTATCTCTCCCCTCCCCATTTCCTTC
>NW_026596371.1:0-1055 GCF_907164565.1 Psammomys obesus | reverse complement strand
GTAAGTTGTATTACATTTATTTTTAACCAAACATCAAGACATACTACGATAATAGCATCCTAACACAAAATGGGGTGATCTGCTGGCAGATAGGCCAGAGTTTATAATGTCACTGGGTAATCCAGTGAGAGAATGAGAAGTGCATGTGTAGAAAACCCAAACAAAATGGCAAGTCAACAATCTGTAAGAAGCTGTGTAAACTAGATGAGAAACTGTTGGTGAGGTGGGATGGAGAAGAATATTACCCGGAACCACAATTATTCATCTGAAAAATGTGTTGAAATGCCCAGGAATTCCAATCATCTCAGTCACTATGAACTTAATTGTTGGAACAAAAGATGAATTTAGAGCAGAAGGAAGTGTTGAGTAACCAAAGGTGGGAATGATACCTGCCACTAGTAAATGCAATTATGCTTCTTATTTCCATGTTCAAAATGTACTTTTATGTTTTAAAGTTGAATGTCTAAAGTTACATCTACTCTTTCTCCTCATCTTCCTATAGCAGATCAGGACTCTAAATGCCCTAATGTGATGTGTTTTGTAATTATTATTATTATTGTCTTAAATAGCTTGTCTTCTTTACTTTTCAATAAAAATATTCTGAATTTTGTAATACATACTTTGACACTGATACTATACATCCACAAGGTAAAAATCTTAACCTTAAGAAGTACCTAGCACTAACAGAAGAAAACATAGGCAGCAAACTGTATGTGAGTAAAAGAATTTCCTGAATAGGAATCTAATTTCCCAAAGAATTAAGGCTAACAATTGACTAGCAGAACTTCATAAACTGAAAGGCATCTGCACAGCTCAAGACAGAGCTAAAAAGAGAATTTTCAACAGAGAAATATCAAATGGCAGAGCAACCCTTAAAGAAATGTTTGACGTCGTTAGTCATCAGAGAAATGTAAATCAGAATGACCCTGATATTCCATCTTACACCCATCAGAATGGCTAAGGTCAAAAACTCAATTGACAGCACATGTGAGAAAGGATGTGGAGAAAGGGGAACACTACTTCATTGCTGGTGAAGTGCAAACTTGCTTTACCAC
>NW_026596370.1:0-1487 GCF_907164565.1 Psammomys obesus | reverse complement strand
CTCCATGTGTGTCCCCTAATAAGGAGATCTGGGGCTTTCTCTGACACGGACTTTATTGCCAGATCTTTGATCACTTTCCCTTGCAGAAACAGCCTTGCTGGGCCACAGGGGAAGAGGGTGTAGGCAGTCCTGATGAGACATTATAGGCTATGGACAGATGGTAGGCAAGGAGGGCTCTCCCTTTATGTGGAGTATGGGAGTGATTTATGGGAGAAAAGGGAGGGAGGGTGTGACTAGGAGGAGAAGAGTGAAGGGGCTAGAATTGAAATATAAAGTAATAAATTATTTCAAAGTTTTTTAAAAGGAAAGAAAAAGAAAGAAAGAAAGGTTGATAAAACATAAGTGGGTGAAGAAGAAATCCTCCAAATGAAAGACACTCTTCACCATCTATATACAGTGGATTAATATGTAGATATATGAAGAATTCAAAAACAAATAAAACAAAAACAAAGGGAAAAAAGACTAACAAAGGAATAATCCATTCAAAAACTGGACCTAGATCCTGAAGGGAGTTTTCAAAAGAAAACAGACGACAACAACAAAAAAGGCTAAGAAATATCTCAGAAAATGTTTAGTCCCTCCCCACCCATAGTAATTAGGAAATGCAAATCAAAACTACTTGGAGATTTTACCACACCCCATGCAGAATGGGAAATTTCAAAAAAACAAATGTTGGTGGATTGTAAGAAGAAAAACTACCTCCATTGTTGCTGGGATAGGAGCTGCTCCAGCCACTATGGAAGTCGTTGTGAGAAATTCTCAAAAATCTAAAACTTATTCTACCATGTGACTCTGCTGGACCACTCTTTGACATATGCTCAAGGGACTGGACATGCTGCTTCACAGATTCTTGCCTGACTCTGTTCATTGTTGCTCTAATTCACAGCAAGTCAAAAATGAATAAAACCTAAATGCCTTTTGGCTGAATGGTTAATGAAAGTGCAGTACAGATAAAGGCAAGAGGAGGGTAAAATAATAGAGATGTCTGAAAAGTCATAAGAAATTATGCTCTTAACTGTCTGAAAGAGAAAATCTAAAGACTGTTACATGGGTCCAAGTTTTCCATGTATGATTTTAGCAATTTTTGTAGTTTTGGTTATGATTGCTATGATAAAATATTATCACCAAAAACAATATGAAGGGCAAAAGATTTTGTTCATTTTATAAGTTCTATCAGTGATGAAAGTCAAGGCAAGAACTCAAGGGATGAACCTGGACGCAGGAACTGAAGAAGAAGCTGTGGAAGAATGTTGCTTAATGGCTTTCTCCTTACAGCTTCCTCTATTGAGAATTCTCTGTTTAGCTCTGTACCCCATTTTTCAATTGGATTATTTGGTTTTTTGGTGATACATACTCACTTATAAGTGGGCATTAATCATATTATATAGGATAAACATACTAAAATATATAGTCTTAAAGAAGTTAAAAAACAAAGAGGACCCTAGGGATATGCTTAATCCTCATTCAAAATGGCAGACAGGATAGAA
>NW_026596369.1:0-1543 GCF_907164565.1 Psammomys obesus | reverse complement strand
TGAGGATTAAATCTGTAGGCTTCAATGTATGTTCCTTATAGTAAATAGTTAGGTAGTGGGAAAGAAGAGAGATGTTTCCCAGAGTTCCAATTGTACTTTGTGATAACATTATTCCTATTGCCAAAGTTCTTGAGTGCATTTTGTCATTCATCACCTGATTCTTTAAATACAGCAGCAATTATTTCTCTGGGCAAAATGATGAATTCAACATTTTGTTGCCTGGAATATCATTAAGGTAGAATCACTTGATTATAAAGAAAGGAAAGAAGAGAAAAAAATAACAATATTCATTGCATAGCCACATCCTGACTCAAATAATGTGTTTTGGCAACAGTAATATCTTTCTTAGAATAGTCATCATTAGAACCAACATTGTTACCTTGTGTAAAGCAATGAGTTGTCACTACAAACAGAAAGAACACCAGGTTGTACATTTTTAGGAGAAACTTTGATAACTACTCATATCAGAAAAGGAGAGACTTCTGTCCACATATGCATCAAGAAATAAATCCATTCTCAATACATGTATTATCTAAAGTTTAAACATAAATATTGAAAAATTTATAGCAATTTATATGTATTTCTCTATGTGTAAAAAATAAAATATTCATTACCTAGCATAAAACCTACTGATTTTAAGTTTCAAATATCAAATTAGATGTTATGTTGAATGTTAGTGCTAATTCATTTTTTCTTCAGATATTCACATGAAAACAATATCTACAATTAAATAATTAAAAAATTATCACTGAAAAAATTGAGTTTGAAGAAAGATATCTCGAATGTGTATGAGGGCTACTAGTATTTTTTCAAGGTACCTGTCATGGAACCACAGACCCACAGCAGGAGGCCAAAAATGGAACACTCATGAATATTAATAATGATTTTATAATAAAAGTGACATGGTATTCACTAAATCTTTTGTATTTTTGTATTTACTAAATCTTTTGTATTTTTGCTTGTGAATTTTACACTTCATGCTCTTTCAGGCTCCATTAGATAAAGAAACAGGTGCAAGAAATGTCATTCACCGTAATACATAATCTTACAGGATGCACTTGAAGTCCACCTTCATAGGTAGCATTATAACTCACCATCTTGGAGTTCCTGGTTTTCTGTGATTGCTGAACACACACAAAGTGATGGTGATCTCATACCTGACCTTACAGAACACACAAATAATCCTCAAACAATGGAAAAAGTATCATCTATGTCTTCCATGGAACTGGAGATATCTGGAAAGACAGGAATTTTGAAGTGAAATGTACCTTGTGTTTGAAAACTAAATGTAATTGCTCCAACTTATTTAGGGTAAAAAAG
Source organism: Psammomys obesus (assembly GCF_907164565.1). Lineage (NCBI taxonomy): Eukaryota > Metazoa > Chordata > Mammalia > Rodentia > Muridae > Psammomys > Psammomys obesus. The sequence continues at coordinate 223 of NW_026596369.1, read as the reverse complement.
GAAGAGCTGATATACAGAAGAATGAAATCATCTAGCTTTTCATCTGTATCTTGAGATTCTTGGATAATTTCTCGTTCCCAATACCTAGAGTCTTTCTGACAGGATCCAATGATTGAAATTTGTCTTTAGGGTCTGCAGAGAATGTACAATTCTGTAGAGGAGCACTCAGTGTGATAACATTTATCACATCAACTAAAATCACATGTTCCCACTGACAAGGGCT
>NW_026596368.1:3127-3412 GCF_907164565.1 Psammomys obesus | reverse complement strand
GGGCTTTTTTTGGATGGGAGACTTTTGATGACTGATTCTATTTCTTTGGGGGATATAGGACTATTTAATTGATTTACCTGGTCCTGATTCAGCTTTGGTGAGTCAAATCGATCAAGAAAATTGTCCATTTCATTTAGATTTTCAAATTTTGTTGAGTATAGACTTTTGAATAAGTCCTAATGACTGTTTGGATTTCCTCAGTGTCTGTAGTTTTGTCCCCCTTTTCATTTCTGATTTTTTGATTTGGGTGGTGTCTCTCTGCCTTTTAGTTAGCTTGGCTAAGGG
>NW_026596368.1:0-3027 GCF_907164565.1 Psammomys obesus | reverse complement strand
ATCTTGTTGATTTTCTCAAAGAACCAGCTCTTGGTTTCATTGATTCTTTGAATTGTTTTATTTGTTTCTAATTGATTGATTTCAGCCCTGAGTTTGATTATTTCCAGCCGTCTACTCCATTTTGGTGTGTCTGCTTCTTCTTTTTCTAGGTTTTTTAAGTGGGCCATTAAGTTGCTTGAATGTGCTGTCTCGAATTTCTTCTTGAAGGCACTTAGTGCTATGAACTTTCCTCTTAGCACTGCTTTCATTGTGTCCCACAAGTTTGGGTATGTTGTGTCTTCATTTTCATTGAGTTCTAGAAAGGCTTTAATTTCTTTCTTTATTTCTTCCCTGACCCAGCTGTCATTTAGTAACAAGTTGTTTAGTTTCCATGTGTGTGTAGGCTTTTTGCTATTTCTGTTGTTGTTGAAGTCCAGCTTTATTCCATGGTGATCAGACAGGATACAAGGGATTATTTCAGTCTTCTTGTATTTGTTGAGGCTTGCTTTGTGACCAACTATATGGCCTATTTTGGAGAAGGTTCCATGAGGTGCTGAGAAGAAGGTAAATTCTTTTGTGTTTGGGTGTAAAGTTCTGTAAATGTCTGTGAGGTCCATTTGATTCATGACCTCTGTCAGAGATATTGTTTCTTTGTTTAATTTCTGTTTTGTTGACCTGTCCTTTGTTGAGAGTGAGGTGTTGAAGTCTCCCACTATTAATGTGTGGGGATCTATATGTGGTTTAAATTTTATCAATGTTTCTTTGACAAATGTGGGTGCTCTTGTATTTGGGGCATAGATGTTCAGGATTGTGATGTCTTCCTGGTGGAATTTTCCCTTGATGAGTATGAAGTGTCCTTCCTCATCTCTTTTTATTAATTTTGGTTGAAAGTCTATTTTATCAGATATTAGAATGGCTACTCCTGCTTGTTTCTTGGGTCCATTTGCTTGGAAAGTCGTCTTCCAACCTTTTACCCTCAGGAAATGTCTATCTTTGTGTCTTAGGTGTGTTTCTTGAATGCAACAGATTGCTGGGTTTTGTTTACGTATCCATTCTGTTAATCTGTGTCTTTTTACTGGAGAGTTGAGTCCATTGATGTTGAGAGAGATTAATGACCAGTGGCTGTTAGATCCTTTGATTTTGATGTTGGCTGTGTTCATAAGGTTTTGTGCTTTGTTGCTTTTTGTTTTGCTGTAGTAAGGTTAATTATTTCCTGTGTTTTCTTGACAGAAGATAATTTTCTTGGGTTGTCTTTTCCCTTCCAGTGTCTTCTGTAATGCTGGATTTGTGTGTAGGTATTGTTGAAATTTGTTTTTGTCATTGAATATCTTGTTTTCTCCGTCTATGAGGACTGAGAGTTTTGCAGGGTATAGTAGCCTGGGTTGACATCTGTGTTCTCTTAGGGTCTGCATGATATCTGTCCAGGCTCTTCTGGCTTTCATAGTTTCTGTTGAAAAGTCAGGTGTGATTCTAATGGGTTTGCCGTTATATGTTACTTGGCCTTTTCCCCTTGCAGCTTTTAGTATTTTTTCTTTGTTCTGTATACTTACTGTTTTGATTATTATGTGGCGGGAGGATTTTCTTTTCTGGTCAAATTTGTTGGGTGTTCTGTAGGCCTCATGTATTCTTATTGGCTTCTCCTTTAACTTGGGGAAATTTTCTTCAATGATTTTGTTGAAAATATTTTCTGGGCCTTGGAGAAGGGAGTCTTCTTTTTCCTCTATTCCTATTATTCTTAGGTTTTGTCTTTTCATATTGTCTTGGATTTCTTGGATGGTCTGTGTCAGGAATTTTTTGGATTCAACATTTTCTTTGACAGATACATCGATTTCTTCCATTGTATCTTCTACACCTGAGATTCTTTCTTCCATTTCTTGTATTCTGTTGGTTATGCTTACCTCTGTAGTTCCTGTTTTCTTCCCTAAATTCTTCCTCTCCATTATTTCCTCCATTTGTGTTTTCTTTAATTTTTCTAGTTCTATCTTCAGGTCTTGAGTTGTTTTGTTTACTTCCTTCACCTGTCTGCTTGTATTTTCTTCTTTTTCTTTTAGTTCCTTCAACTCTGTCTCTTTGATTTCTTTCAGTGATTTAATTATTTCTTCTCTAAAAGCCACAAGCTGTTTGGCTGCATCTTCCCGTATTTCTTCACGGATGGCCTTAATCTGCTTGTCTTTATCTTCCTCCATTTCTTTACGGATAGCCATGATCTGTTTGGTTTTATCTTCCTCTAATTCTTTACGTATTTTATTTGTTTCCTCTATTATCCTCTTCATCAACATAGATGTAAGGTCATCTTCTTGATTTTCTATTATGCTGCATTGTTCAGGGCTGTTCGCCCCTGGACGACTGGGTTCTGGAGATGCCATATTGCTCTGTCTTTTGTTGGTTGAACCTTTACGCTGACCTCTACCCATTGGGCTGATTTAGGTGTTGGCTGTTAGTTTCTGTGCTTCCTGGAGTCCTGAGGTAGGGAGTATCCCCTTGGCCGGAAGATGATTTTTCCTGAAGGAGTCCTTCTCTGCTTTTTGGTTATGGTCACTGTATGGCCAGTGTTTCTCAGGAGTTGCCACTGCTCACCTCAGGTTTATAGCCCTGAGTAGTAGCTGTGGTCTATGTTAGGCAGGGGGGATCTCCTCTTACCCATAGAAGTTCTCAAGACAGCTGCCCCACTGCTGGGTTTCTTGTTATAAATTTAGTGTGCTGCTGCTCACTAAATTTCCATGTACAGTCCTCTTGAAGAAACTGCTGATTCCCTAGCTGTGGGGTTTTCTCCCAACAGGGAAACTCAGTCTGTTATCCTGGAGTGCACAGTTCTGTCTGGGAAAGTGGGAGGTGCACTCAGCAAGTCTCTGGGCCAGAGGCTGATTGCTCTGCTCTGGAACTGGAGAATGTGCACCTAGGTTGAGTTGGCACCTGGGGGCACTGTTCTGGTCTGGAGGCTGGGTGCCTCACTCTGGACCAGAAGCTGTGTGTCTCTGTCTGGGATGGCATCTGCAGACACTGCTCTGGTTCAGATGCTGTGGGTGCAGCCCTCTTGAAGGACCAGGG
>NW_026596367.1:0-7509 GCF_907164565.1 Psammomys obesus | reverse complement strand
ATTCAGTTTGTTATAATTATTTCACAGAGTTTTTCATGAATGATATTTCTTTCATACCTTAAATATGTAACTGTAATTTGTTAATCTGTAACTATAATATTTAAAAATCAGATTGGTAAGTAGATGTGACAGATAGAGTTAACTGTAGCCAGGGCCAAGAGGTTCCTTTCCTAAATTCTTGGTTTTGTCTATAAAAACATAGAAAAGTGAACACAGCTGAGAACTTGAAGACAGTTTATTGGAGACAGAGAGAAGGAGAATGCTGAGCACCTGAGATCATGTGTGTGTGGGAATGGAGGAGTGGAAAGAAAAAGAGTTGTGCATTTAGGAGTGTAGCGGGAAAAGAGTTGAGCCTTGCAAAGCAAGATTGACTCCTCAGGAGAGGAGGCAGCACCAGGACTTCTGCTCCATGTTTGGTCACAGGGTTTCTGGGTCCTCTGCTCTCATTTGGTCCTTTGAGGGAGAACCACAGTTGTGACCTGACAGGCCTGGAGCTTGTCCTGCAGCCCAGGCTGGCCTGATTTTGCAACAGTCCTTCTGCTTCTGCCTCACTGGTTGGGTGAGTCCTGGAGACCATGCTTGCTGCTCTTCCCAGAGCATTAATTGCGTTATCAGGTCCGCCCCCCCCCCAACATTTTGCTTTAAAATGGCCTTTGGTAGGTTGTAAAAAACTGGGATTTTTCTTTATGTAGGAGGAGACTTGTCTCTCTTCTGATCTGTATATCTGTCCATCACTGCGCACCCATACAAAGAGAGTCACTGATCCTGACCATTTGAAAACATGCTATGTGTGTATGTTAGGACTCCAATCACACCATTTGTCTTGGAGGAACCTGACATGTGTGTCCAGGAAACACACAGCCGCAGGAGGACTTTTATCTCCCTTCTTCCTTCTTACTATCCTTATCAAGTGAACGCAAATGATTTCTTCACAAATAAGCATGGCTTGATTTATTATGAGGTCTTTGGAAGCCACACAGGAAGATGGTTGGCCTGTTTCAGGGATGATCATTAAAGCTTTAAAGGTGACTCTTTGTATGTATCCATAGTAAGCTGCTGAGCTGGTTTCCTGCTACTGTTTCATGATTGCTTATCCTTGCTCATCTGTAAAGCAAAGAGGCTAACTGAATGTGAAAACTCCTTGGAGCTGTATTTAATTCTCCCTTTGTCTGTGTTAGGAATGATACTGATTTTGTTAGTTAATTGAAGTGATGTGTTGGGCTGCCATGACTGCATACCACAGCTTAGTGGATTTTAAAATAAATGTGTCTCCACAGTGCAGCACGAGGGTCTGAGGTGAGGATTCTCTCTCAGGCTCTCCCCCTTCTCTCTGAGGTGAGGATTCTCTCCTGGGCTCTTCCTGCCTGGCTAGTTCCCTTGGAGCCCTCTCCTGCCAGAGACTCTGTTGCTGTCTCTCCCCTGTGAGGACACAGATGATGCTTGACACTATGGGCCTCCAATTTCAAGATTTCATCTGAAACTAGTTATCTCCTAAAAGACACACTCAAGGGTGGTGACATTAGGGCTCATTGTCATGTTGCTGGGGTTTAGAGGATCCACTTCAGCACTAGAAACTGCTGTGGAAACAGTGATGGCAAATGCCTCACAGGACTCACACCTTCTGACAACCTCCCCCCTTAACCCACCCCCTTTTTTTGTTAAAACCCCATAGCTCTACATTTTTTATTTTCTTTCTTTTTAAAACTACTTAATTTTTTTTGTGTATGAGTGTATGTCTGTGCACCACGTGTGTGCCCTGGTGCCCGTGTCGATCAGATGAGGGCATGGAAATCTGTCTTGGTTGAGGTTACTCTTACTCTGTTAAAACATCACAACCAAAGCCAGCTTGAGGAGAAAGGGTTGATTTGGCTTATGTTTCCACATTGTAGCCCATCACGGAAGGAAGTCAAAACAAGCTCCCAAACAGGGCAGGGGCCTGCACACAGCAGCTGCTGCAGAGGCCATGGAGTCTGGCTTGCTCAGCCTGCTTCCAGTTCAGAACCCAGGACCACAGCCCAGGGATGGCTCCACCCACCATGGGCGGGGCCCTCCCCCACCAATCACTAATTAAGAAAATGTCCTGCAGGTGTGCCCACAGCTGCATCTTTTGAAATCATTTACCAGTTGAGGTTCTCTGCTCTCAGATAATTCTGGCTTCTGCCAAGTCGACATGAAACTCTAGCTTTGTGCAAGGTGATAAATATGAATCTATTTTCATTTTTCTGCATGTGGACATCCAGTTGGACCAGCACCATTTGTTGAAGATGCTATCTTTTTTCCATTCAATGGTTTTGGCTTCTTTGTCAAAAATCAAGTATCCATAGATGTGTGGGTTTATTTCCCGGTTTTCTATTCAGTTCTATTGATCCACTGTTCTGCGTCTATGCCAATACCATGCGGTTTTTATTACTATTGCTCTGTAGTACAACTTGAGATCAGGGATGGAGATGTCTCCAGATGATCTGTTGTTGTACAGGATTCTTTTGGAAATTCTGAGTTTTATGTTTCTCCATATGAAGTTGATAATTTTTCTCTCAAGGTCTATAAAGAATTGTGTTGGTATTTTGATGGGGATTGCATTGAATCTGTATATTGCTTTTGGCAGAATGGCCATTTTCACTATGTTAATCCTACTGATCCATGAACATGGGAGATCTTTCCATCTTCTGATATCTTCTTCAATTTCTTTCTTCAAAGACTTGAAGTTTTTCTCAGGTATTTCACTTGCTTGGTTAGAGTCACACCAAGGTACTTTATGTTATGAGACAGTTTCCCCAACCAAGGACCATGTATGGATATAACCTAGAACCTCTGTTCTGATGTAGCCCATGGTAGCCCATTAACCAAGTGGGTAACCTAGTAAGGGGAACAGGAACTATTCTGACACAAACTCAATGGTGGGCTCTTTGAAACCCCCCTTCCTCCAGGGAGGATTAGTCCTGCTAGGGCCACAGAGGAAGACTTTGCAGCCAGTTCTGAAGATACCTGATAAACCAAGGTCAGATGAAAGGGGAAGAGGTCCTCCCCTATCAGTGGACTTGTAAAGGGGCAGTGAGGAGATGAAGGAGGGAGAGTGGGATTGGGAGGGAATAAGGGAGAGGGATACAGCTGGGATACAAAGTTAATAAACTGTAACTAGTATTTAAAAAGTTTAAAAAAAGAAATTGATGAAGATAAAAAAAACAAAAAATAACTCGCTAGCACAGGATCACGGACCTCCAGCAACACATGGTTGTTGTAACACATGACCCACAGCCTGGGTGTCAGCAACCAAACCTGAGCCCTTTGCTAGAGCCATGAACACTCTTTCCTGCACAGTCGTCTCTCTAGCCCTGCTTTTATTTTATTTTACTTTTTAACAAAAATCTGTGTGATGTCATTTATTCTGCCGAACAAGTTTGGTTGGGAGAAACTGTGCTAATGTTGAATCTGCAGTTTGCTTTTGCCTCCATTGACTCCTGGCAGAACCGTCCTGCTTTACCTGCTCACAGGCTTCCAGTGCATCACCAGCATATCTGCAGGGAGGCTCTTCATGACTGACAGGAATCGCTTTCTGTGAGTAGCCTCTGCTCCCTCAGGCCTCAGCCCTTCCTCATCAAGTTGATTACACTCTTGAGTTGGGCCTAGACTGTGATGTCAGGAATTACCTTTTTTTTTTTCCTTGTTCATTTCAAAAGTAGACAAGTTATGAAACTTTGTGTTCACCATGTGATTTGAAGAGTGGATAGAGATTACTAATGTTAACTGGAAAAATGGATGGGAAATCAAGAGCTGAGGTGTCTGCACCTTGGTGAAAGTTTCAGATCTGGGGTGCTGTCCTCAGACCTCAGCGCTGCAGACAAAGCAGCAGTAGGGGGTCGAAAATCACAGTTCACTCCTGAACCCACCAAAATATGTCAGGGGCATGATGGAGCTTATTATCTTGGATTTAGCAGCAAATGGGAGTTGGGGAGGCAAAGCTGCCCAGAGGCAGGAGAGTAGCCCCCTAGGATGAAGGGCTGGGCAGAGCAAGGGGCAGCTGGGCAGGGCCAGGGGCAGCTGGGCAGCAAAGGGCTGTTGGATGCCTGGGCTTTCAAATATGGGACACCCTCCCCTGCTGGCCTGTGCTTCAGATTCACTGCTTCAAAGACACAAATGACTCCAAGTACAGGAATCCTCAGAGAGGAGCTGAGGGCGCAGCTCAGTTGGCAGAGTGCTTGAAGCCCTGGGGTAGATTCACGGTACCACATAAGCCTCAGAATGGCTGGTTTTCCCTGGCTCCCAGGTCTTGGGGGGCAGGGACAGGAGGATGGACATTCTTGCCTACATGTGGAGTTTGACACCAGGCTGCACTGGCAGTCCTTTCTCAGAGAGAGAGAGAGAGAGAGAGAGAGAGAGAGAGAGAAAATGAATTCACTGAGTGGGAAGAGCTTGGAGTTTGGCTTAGAGAAAGATGTTGGGAGGGGCAGGACCAGGTGTGGTAGGTAGTAAGGGGTCCTGTGTAGAGTGAGATTATTGGAGGAAGAAGTCTCTCCAGTGAGAGATGCAGGAGAGAAGGATGTGGTGGCCTAGAGCTGCACAGTGACCTCAGAGTGGCAATGTCACCTTCTCCCTAAGAAGGGGCCGGATAGGAGTCTCTGTGAGCACAGTCTGAGGTGGGGTGCTGAGCACTGCTCCTCAGGAAGCAGAGTCCAAGGAGAGTGGGGACAGTGGCGTGTTTCCCTGCAGGGGCTGCCCTGTGCCAGAGTGGACAATGGGAGAGATTTCTGATGGGAGTCATAGTGAGATGTCCTGAGGGTGGTGGCCTGGGGGTGCTGATCTCTAAGACGGGGTGTGTGGGTGTCAGCTGGGAGGAAAGAGGATGCTGGTCTCTAAGATGAGGGCATACAGGAGTCAGCCAGGGGCACAGGGGACACTGTCCTGTCAGCTCCTGAGGTAGCAGAGGTCAGTGTAGCCAGCATCTCACCTGTGCCTTCTGCACTAATCTAGGATGTATGACGGGTTGTTGTTTCTGCAGACACGAGCACACCAGTGGGTACTACGGAGTGCTGCCGTACTTCCTTGGGAAGCTGCTTGCGGAGCTGGTACCCAGGCGGTTACTGCCAACTGTTCTCTTTCCTCTCATAACATACGGCATAGCAGGTAAGGAACAAACCTGAGATCACATATTTTGTCTGTTAGGAGTGTGTTGTGGTTTGTACAACTGTGGCAAGCCTTCAAGTAGAAAAGCATGTCTCCACCCTGTGCTGGCCAAACAGGTGTTCAGCATGAGGAGAGGCTCCAAGACTTGTTCCAAAGGAACACCAAAAGTTGTTAATGAAACCGTGGTTTTACTAAGTTACTCTGTGTGTTATAATGAGTGTAGGAATAACTCACACATTTCAGAGAGTGGCAAGAGTGCAAAATCATTTACTAGGCTAGCTATCCCCTTGTGTTGTAAAGCTTTTTCCTTATTTATGTGTTTGCCTAAGTGTGTGTCTCTGTGCACACACGCATGCACTAACTGAATGGAGGCCAGAACAGGATGTCCAGTGTGGAAGGGAGTTACAGGAGAAGGAGCCACCATGTGCTCCTGGGAACTGAACCCTGGGCTGCTCTTAAACGCTGAGCCTCAGCTCAGCTGTGTGCTTCCTCCCTATTCATGCGTAAGTGTGTCTACATGGAAATAAAGTACACAAAGTGGATAATATCTCACAAATATGTGTATGTGTGTAAACTCCTAATGTATACAGTGTCCTATGCTGCCATCTTACAAAGAGAGAGGAGATGAATAATGACTCATTGAAATTATATAATATAAACCATCGCTTAAACTACAGACACAGATTCATTTGTGCACTGCAATTTGGCTTCATCCTAGACTCTAGAATTTCCATACTTTTCACACCCACATGTACACACACACGCACACAGGCACACCTATGAAAAACAAGTGCTCATAAAGCTTAGACTGGGTTTTAGGAGAGATTTATCTCCCAGGATCAGTCTTTTAGGTCAGGGCAGGGGTTATGTGTAAATGTGCTTGTCCTACAAGCTACTCACTGAGTGTGAGCAGCAGAATCCACAGTGGAAGAGACAGTCACTCCAGAAAGCTGCCCTTCAACCCCATGTGTGCATCATGACACAAGCATGTCATGACACGCACAAACCTGTACACACTCATGCATTATACACACAATAAGAACATTAATGACATTTTTGAGCAACTGGGAACTCAGCTCCCCAAACTGTACCCTGCTTGCTTGTGACTGTTACAGAAACACAGGACTATGTGTGACTTGGCTGCTCCATACAGACTACACATCATTCCAGGAGGCCTGCTGCCCTCCTCCACAGCAGTTCTCTAGTGATTTCCTGGGGAAACTGAGGTGGAAGTACCTCTCTTTTCTAAGGCTAAAAGCACCCTCTGGTTGTTTAACTCATTGTCCTGTGCTCATGGCATGTCAGGAAGGGAATTTGGGGCAGGAGCCTGGAGGCAGGAAGGAGGTGCAGGCTGTGGAGGATACTGCCTGCCTGCTGGCTGCCATGGCTCTCTTGGCCTGCTTTCTCCTGTAACCCAGGGCCACCTGCCCAGCGTGGGCGCTCCCACACCCTCCTGAGTCCTCACAGTCTGGCAGAAGCATTCTCCTGAGGAGGCTCCCTCTTTCCTTGTGACTCTAGCTTCTGCTAAAGTGACCAAAATAGCACAGTCCTCATCCCACTTTTATGACTAGTGAAATTAGAGTAATCGCTGGGGAATGTGCACATGAGCATATTGTACTAATGATTCCCCCATGGGAGAGTGTGGATTCTGGCCAGTTGTGTGCCTTCAGAGAAGGTTGGATTTTGGCCAGTTGTGTGCCTTCAGAGAAGGTTGGATTTTGGCCAGTTGTGTGCCCGCAGTTCTCCTTGTCAGGATGTCATCAATCATGTATGAAGGAGAAGAGGTATTATGCAGTTACATGGAAGTAAATAATGACACTGGAGACACACAGAAGTCTTGTAATTGTGAAGCTCTCACGAGTCCCTCTGATGATGAAAGCGTTGTCTGAAACCTGTATAATTCCATTGACCTGGCTGCTGGGCTGACACACTTCTTTTCTCTCTAAGGAGTAATAACAAGTGTGAAGGGCTTCTTCACCATGATGTTCACCGTCACGCTGCTGGATTATTCTGCCAGCTCCCTGCCACTGTCTGTACGCCCAGGGGAGAATGCAGAGGCTGTGTCAAGGATGATGATGAACGTCTACTTTGTGCTCATGCTGGTGAGTGGGTTCTTCTGAGAGAAAAGATTTCCTCTTGTTCCTTCATGCATTGCATTAACATAACCTGCTTGACAAATCAGTGCCTGGGCAAGTAGCCCTTATGCTGGAGCTTATTATGGTCTGCAGTGGAAATGGAGTCACCTTAGCCTCTCCTCCCTGGATACTACTCTCACGTACTTCTATGACTTAGTTAACATGCCCTTTCAGGAAACATTTCTTAGGATCCTATTGCAAAACCATAATGAACTGGAATTTCAGGAAACCGCTGTGATTGGCTGATTCCCTC
>NW_026596366.1:0-1086 GCF_907164565.1 Psammomys obesus | reverse complement strand
TTCTCTAATATTAACGACAGTATAGAGTATAAGGAAAAAGGATATCCACACAATATAGGATGACTAACCAATATTAGTATGTGGGAAATGTTCTATTACAAATAATGTATTTGTTCATTGCCAAAGGCACTTGATGTAATTGTAACTGTTTTGTATTTTTAAGGTTGTGTTAATTACACTACTCCATGTAATAATCTCATTCTGTCTTTAGACGTGGAGGAAAAAAACCTTAAGAAAAGATGGCCCCGCATGAGTTTGCTGTTCCAAAAGGGCTCTGTGCCCCACCTTGACAAAATGTGCACAGGCCAGACATTGGGAAAACATGGACAACTGTTTGGGAAAGAGCTGGTCGCCATTTGTAAGGACGGCGAGCTGCCCAGGACAGTAGTGGTGGGTCCTACAAGGTTCTTTTCTGGCTGCCCCAAGGCTAAGGTCTGCGTCTTAAATACCCCTCCCTAGCCTTCAGTTCTGTCCTCAAAGCAGAACAATCATAATTCAAAGGGTTGGCTTCAGAATAGGGAGGTAAAAGAGGGCATTCACCTGAAACAGGTATTGGGAAAGGTGGGTTTAGTCATTTTAACTATGGTCAAAAACCTGATAAGAAAATGTTTCCTGGAGTTTCAGAGTTATTCTTAAGGTGGAATGAGAACAAGAGATGGAGGCAACAAAGCAGTTCAAGGTTCTCTTCATCCATGCCAGCTTTTGCATTGTGAGCAGGGTTGGTCTGGTTCATAAGAAGCAAGAGTGCCCTGTGCTATAGATGGAATGACAGGTACTTCCCTTTCTTGCTCTCAGGACATGCTGTCCGTCATCAAAGAGAAAGGTCCAAACACTGAGAATGTTTTCATGTTGTCAGAAAACATCACTTTGTGCAAAATTCTTAAAGACAATCTAGACTGTGGGAAGCATGTAAACTTAAAAAACGAAGATATTCATGTCGTCACTTCAGTCCTAAAGGTAGGGTGATTTCTTGTGCCATCCACCCTCAGGGTTCCTCTAGGTCTCTGTGAGAAGTTTTCTTCATAATGCATTACCTGATTGATAGTAGATACCACTGGAAGAAATCTGGTAACTTCAAAGGTTCCC
>NW_026596365.1:3106-5964 GCF_907164565.1 Psammomys obesus | reverse complement strand
AAAAAAGATCACTCAGTGCTTTAGGAGAACATAAAAATATTACAAAAGAATTTAAGAGATTCATAAAATATTAGTTTATGTGGTCTTTTGTGCTGCATAAACCTCTCAAATTTTTTAATCAACTAAATGAGTTTTGTTTGTGTTTAGCCATAGTTTCCTGGAACTTACTCTGTAGACAAAAAATCCCCAAACTCAGAGAATCCTCTGCCTCTGCCTCCAGAGTGCTGGGATTAAAGGCATGAGAAAATGCCACCATTATGATAATTATGATTAATTTTAGGTAACAATATGACTGTACTAATTGTATTCAACTGTTATTAATATTTTATTTATTAATATTTATTAATATTTTAATTATTTTTTAAATTAAGTGTTTGTACAAATGGAGGAAGACACCAAACATTGTCCTATATACTTAAAATTTATATGTGCATACGTGTATTGGTGCACAGAAACACACACATGCTGATATATATATATATATATATATACTGATATATACATATATAGTATTTTTAAAAACAGGTTTTTAAGGATTTTGTTACACATGCCTATAATAATTTGAGAGAGGAAGAGAATAAGGAGCTCAAGAAAATCTTCAGCTTTATATCAAGTTACATGCTCCTCTGCCTCTAGTAAAATATAAAGTATTTATAACTTGATTTTTAAACATTTATTTTTAGGTTTATTTTACTTTTAGCTAAGTATGTTTGGGTCTTTGTGGAAGTATGTGCACATGAGTGCAGGGAACCCTGGAGTCCTGAAGAGAATTTCAGACAGCCTGAAGATGAAGTCAAAGGAGACTGTGATTTCACTGTATTGATCACAGTAGGATATGAACTTTGGCACTCTAGGGCAATGGCTGATTAAGAGACTTGTTGCTCTTGAGGACGGGAGTTTGAATGTGAAAAACTTAAGAGCTCTGTCAACAAAAGATCTTTATTTTTTTTCAATTACATGCTAATTTCAGGATGAATGTCTTTTATCTGGTTGGAAGTACCCTGCTGTTTCAGGTTGCAGCTCTCAAAGTCTGGATAGCCTTTCTGAGCTAGGCATTAAGGTGCAGGACTCCCTCTCCCCCCAGAGCCTCCTGATCTCTGTCTGACTTCATCTGGTTAGTGTCTTTAGACATAGATGCCTTCAAGAATATTTGATAGATGGTCTTTGACACAGATCCTAGCCAACTCTCCCCTCCCTTCACCTATAGGATAATTAGGTACTTTGTTCATGTGTATACAATAAGGGTGTGCTGTTTAATGCAAATCAAGAATCCTTGAGGCCTGCTCTTTAATTACCTCCCCCTGAGGGGGAAGCAGCCTTACCAGGCCACAAAAGAAGACAATGCAGCCACTCCTGATGAGACCTAATTGAGTAGGATCAGAAGGAAAGAAAAAAAGACCTTCCTTATCAGTGGACTTGGGGAGAGGCATGCATGCAGAGGGCAGTGGAAGGGAAGGATTGGGATGGGAGGAGGGAGGGAACCACAGGGGGGATACAAAGTGAATAAAGTGTAATTAATAAAGAATAAAAAAAGAATCCTTGAAATGCCTAGTTTTAAACATTTATATACACCAACCCTTGGAGCACTCCACTCACTTCCCAAAGGGTATATAACCTTTGTTTTCTGGAATTAAAGTTAAAATTGCTCTTTGCCTTGGTTCCCAGAATGTCTGAATTTGTCATGCTTGCTGGCCTTCTAAGCATGACACCTCATCTTCTGCCTCTCCTGCTTTCCTGAGTTCGGGGGAAACAGCCCCCAAGGCAGGAGGAAAACCAACTTATCTATGAAATGTTTGGGATCAAAAGTTTCAGACGTCATAGCCTTTTATATTTCAGATGTTTCATGCCCAGTCAACCAGTGCGTTGGTGGTGGGACTCTGTAAAATGGGTTACACCTAATGTTTATTTCACAGTAAGGTTGCAGGTAATCTTTGGTGTAAGGAATCTTCTGAGCCAATCACAGTGGCCTATTGAGAAGAAATAAGAGCAGAAATTTGAGACCAGCCTGGATAACTGCCCATCCTCACGGAAGAGATAGAAAATATAAAGAAAAAAAATAGAATCTTCTTCTTTGCTACCTTTCTTCCTTGTGGGCTCTTTTGATAATCATTACTCAATGTAGACCATGCTGCTCTCTAAAGTTTATATTTTCACAGATGTAGGTTTCAAATCTGACACAAATGGGAGAGGTGCCTATATTAAAACCGACCTACTTGCCAATTTTCTCCCAGAAATCTGTTCGTCCTTCCAAAGCTTAATATGGTTCTCTTGGTTGGCATATCCCACTCCCTACCTTGAATTTTCCTGACTAGAATCTGGGCTCACCTCCCTTCCCCATATCAACTTATAGATTGTTTAGCAAGGTCAGGTAAGATGTTTTTGCTAATGGGTCTGATGTAAAAAATCCTATAGAACCATGTGAAATTAAAAGTAACCTCTTAATAGTAAAGCCAGGGACACAAGAAACAAAAGCCCAAGGTAGTACTTCCTGACTAGACACTGTCCAGTGGGGCCTGTAGCTGAGACAGCAATTGATTTATTCATACTTGTTTTTGACCTCAGGTTCTTGATTGAATTTAATAAAAGTTATTAATTAGGTACATACCCCTTCAAGATTTAATGTAGAGGTGGCTGATTGTTTTATACATATAAAACTTTAGATTCATGATCCTTTTAAGACTTTTATGAGATTACTTTTTAATATAATTTCTTCTTTTAATTACCTCAAATTTCTGCTTGCCAGTAAAGACAAGATGGCTGAGTAGTTACGTTGCTTGCTCATTTTTTTATTGGTCACAAGTTGGTTAATTACAAGTGTATATGGGGTCTTGGGAATAACTTGTTCTTCACCCATAATA
>NW_026596365.1:0-3096 GCF_907164565.1 Psammomys obesus | reverse complement strand
GGAACATCTAGTGAAACCATGGACTCCATGAAATTCTAATTTTCCCTCAAAGCTCTTTCTGTGAAAAGGCTGATTCCTCCAGATGCAAACTCTGTTAAATAAACATTAACTCAATGTCTGAATAACTTGCAGGAAATAAAGGAGCTAAGAATAAAAGAGGGATTTAAGGATAACAAAAATTAATTTTATGGCTTGGTTAGATTACTTAGTTGTATCTCACCTTCCATCTAAAACTGTTAGGACCTCAAATATGAACTAGTTATCTTATAAGTTCATCACTGGTCAAAATTACTGAATAAGTATGTTAATATTTTCAGTCTTCATTAATAATTTGCTTTTTGTCATTGTTTTCACTCTTTTTTTTATTTTAAAGAGTAGTCTCACTATGTATCTCTTTCTGTCTTCAACTTCGGTGTATATCCCATTCAGTATATATACCCACCTTGCCTCCAGAGTGCCTGAATTGTAAGTAGACATGTCACAGCTTGATAATTTAGTTCTTTAAATAATTGGCTTAATGAGGCTGAGTGACTGAACCTTGCTGGTTAGGGTAGCCAGGACATGAGCTCTGGTCCTAACTTCAGTAACAGAGGAAGGCTCCCATCAAATGCACCCCTCCTGGTTAATGTCCACTGTCTTCTCTCTATGAGCAATATTATTTTCTTTTATCATGGAGTCTAAACTACAGACGAAGTCAGAGTTCTAACCTTATTCTACAGAGAGAGAAACCCAGGCTCACAGAGATTAGAGATCTTGTAATATAGTTAAGTGTTCATCTTATTCAACCCATCATTCTATTACATCACTAAATGAAACTGAAGCCACCAGGTATGGTGACACAGGCCTATAACTATGGTGCTTAGAAAGAGGAGGCAGGAATTTCAAGGTGTCAAAGTCACCCAAGGAGAGAATTGTCACTGATATGGTGGGAGTCTCTCAGAACATTGAAATCTAGGAAGACTTTAGTTTCTTTCTTTATTTTTTTCCCTAACCCAGCTCTCATTGAGTAAGGAGTTGTTCAGTTTCCATGTGCAGCCAGGCTTTTTGTTATTTCTGTTGTTGTTGAGGTTCAGATTTAGTCCATGGTGGTCAGTAGAATCCGAGGGATTATTTCAATCTTTTTGTATCTGCTGAGACTTGTTTTGTGTATTTTAGAGAAGGTTCCATGAGGTGCTGAAAAGAAAGTATAGTCTTTTGAATTTAGATGAAAAGTTCTGTATGCACATATTAGGTCCATTTGATTTAGGACCTCTTTAAGTGCCTTTATTTCCCTCTTTATCTTCTGTCTAGATGATCTGTCCCTTGGTGGGAGTGGAGTGTTGAAGTCTCCCACTATTAAGGTGTTAGGATCAATGTGTAATTTAAGCTTTAGTATTGTTTCATTTACAAATGTAGGTACTCTTGTATTCAGGGCATAGATGTTCAGTGTTGTGAAGTCCTCCTGGTGTATTTTTCTTTTGAGGAGAATGAAATGCCCCTCTTAATCTTTTCTCATTAATTTTGTTTGAAAGTCTATTTTATTAGATATTAGGATAACTACCCCAGCTTGTTTCCTGCGTTCATTTCCTTGAAAAACATTTTTCCAGCCCTGTGGTAGTGTTTATTTATGTTAGTTGCAGAGGTGTGTTTCTTGGATGCAGCAGAATGTTGGATCCTGTTTCTACAACTATTCTGTTAGTCTGTGTCCTTTTATTGGAGGGTTGAGTCCATTGATGTTGATAGATAATAGTGACCAATGAACATTAGCTCCTTTTTTGTGGAGTTGATGATATTATTGTGATTCACTGCTTGTTTTCTTTTAATTTTTTGTTGTGACAGTTATCTGTATCCTATCTTTTCTTGGGTGCAGTTGTTTTCATTGGATTGGAGTTTTCCTTCTAGTATCTTCTTTAGGGCTGGGTTGCCATGTAGATATTGTTTAAATTTAGTTTTGTCATGGAATATTTTGCTTTCTCCCTCTATGTTGATTGAAAGCTTTGCTTGGTAGAGTAGTCTGGGTTGGCATCTGTGGTTCCTTAAAGTCTGCATGACATCTGCCCAGGCTCCTCTGGCTTTCATAGTTTCTGCTGAGAAATCTGGTATGATTCTGAGAAGTCTACCTTTATATGTTACTTGGCCTTTTTCCATTGCCACCTTTAATATATTTCCTTTTTTCTGTAGGTTTAGTGTTTTGACTATGATGTGATGTGAAGAGTTTCTTTTCTGTCCTAGTTTATTTGGTGTTCTTTAGGCTTCTTGTATGTTTATGGTCATCTATTTCTTTGAGTTGGAAAATTTTTTCTACGATTATCTTAAAATATTTTCCTGACCATGGAGCCTGGAATCTTTTTTTTTTTCAACTATTTCTATTATTATTAGATTTTGTCTTTTCATGGTGTCCTTGATTTTTTCAATGTTTTGTGTTTGGGACTTTTCTGATTTACTTTTTCTTTGAGAGAAGTGTTAATTCCAGCAAGTGTATTTTCAGTACCTGAGACTCTCTCTTCCATCTCTTATATTCTATTGGTGATGCTTACCTTGATTCCTGATGTTTTCTCTAAGTTCTCCAGCTCTAGGGTTTCCTCTGTTTGTGTTTTCTTTATTGATTCTAATTCTGTTTCCATGCTTTGCACCATTTCCTTCATCTGTTTCAATATAGATTCCTGTTTTTCTATGATGGCTTCTCTTTTTGTTGTTATTCCTGTCCTCTCTATATGCCACTAATTTTGCCTCTTCTTGTGCCTCTATTTTTGGCTGTATTTGCCTGTATTTCTTTGAAAGCTTCATTGTTTATTTCCTCTTTATTTGTCTCCATTTGTGTGGCTATTTCTCTTGAGAGATTTGTTCATTTCCTCTTTATGTGCCTGTAATAACCGGATAAGCATAGCTTTAAAATAATTTTCCTGTGTTCTGATGAATTGAAATATCCATTGATTTTGGGGGGGTGCTGGTGAAGCCATGATGTCATGATTTTTGTTGGGTGATTTCTGTTGGATGACCTCTGGCCATCTGCTTATCCATAACCTTCAGTGTTTGTTCCTGAAGTCTGTACTTCAGACTAGGTCCATCTTTCTCTGGTGTCTGGAGTGGGCATTGGTGTTCCAGCTGTACCTAAGG
>NW_026596364.1:0-3731 GCF_907164565.1 Psammomys obesus | reverse complement strand
TTTTTTTTTTTTTTTTCTTTTTGGTCTTGCTTGCTTTTGTTGCTGGCGATTGAATCCAGCAGGCCCTGTTCATGTGTAGGTTAAGCAAGTGCACAACCTTTGAATTACATATACAGTCCCACTCGGGTGTTCCAGGTGAGATTCCAGGCTGACTTTATAGGGGAGGATTGACTTTATAGGGGAGGATTGCCTTGAGCCTCTAATTTTCCTGAATCTCCTCCTAAGTGGATTTTAGTTGTGTGTCACCGTGACTGGAGTTTATTTGGTGCCTGGGGTTGATCTCAGGGGTTCCATTTATTCATGCATGCTAGGCAAGAACAGAACTCTGTTCCCAGCTTGGGAGCTGTGAACGTTTACAGTCAGTAAACAGGCCAGAGGAGCATGCATTATGGTAAAAGTAACAACTGGGCTATCAGGTGCAGGTTTTTCTACTTTAATGTTGCACCTTCTAACAGGAACTGTCCTGCCTCTTAGGAGGTGTGGAGATGCTGAGGAGGTTCTGGAGAGGCTCAGGAGAGATGGATCATAGTTAAGAACACTGGCTGTTCTATGACTGGACCCAATTGTTGGATTCCCAGCATCTACATGGCCACATACAACCCAATGTAATTCCAGTCCCAGGGGATCTGATGCCCTCTTTTGGCATCTGCAGGTACCACACACATACACATCAGACATGCAGTCAAAATACTTCATACAAGACATAAAAGTTTTGTTTTCCAAGACAGGTTTTCTCTTTATAGCCTTGGCAGTCCTGTAGACCATGCTGGCCTCGAACTCAGATCCAGCTGCCTCTGCCTCCCTGAGTGCTGGGATTATAAGCGTGCATCACTACACCCGTAACAAAAGTAAGTCTTTATTAAAAAAATATAGGCCAGTCGACCTGGGTGGTACTTGTTCTGTAGTCTAGGCTGGCTCTGCAGTGAAAATGCTGGGTAGTCCTTTTGGTGTTAGTCTCAGTGTGGGCATTATAGGGCTTGTCAGACAGTGTTCAGCGGATTTTACTTATCTTAAAGAAAGCTTGTGCTGGTAGATTCCCAATGAGTTTCTTTGTAGCAAGACAGAAAGGCCTGCCCTTTTCTTTGTTTTATGAGCATGTGTGTGATACATGTATGCATTTGTATAGGGAGCTTGTGCCTAGGTATGTTTGGAGGTCAGAGGTTATCCTGTGTGACCAGAGGCCACACTGGGGTTACAAGCCCCTTCTTGGTTACAGTTGTCTTTTCTCTCTCAGTCAGTCAGTCTCTCCATGTTTGTCTGACAAGTGTTCTTACACATTGAGCCATCTCTCCAGAACCTTTTTTTAAAATTTCTTTTTTTTTTCTCTGTGTAGCTCTGGCTGTCCTGGACTTTGCACACTAGGCTGGCCTCGATTTCCACCTGCCTCTGCCTCCCCAAGCACTGGGATTACAGGTGTGCGCCACCACGCATGCCTCTTCAGAACCTTTAAGAGGTTAAAAAAAAAAAATTGTATGTGTAGGTGAGTCTAGGTTCCTTCAAGGCTGGAGTAGAGGCATTCACCAAACTGCAGCTGGAGAACAGGCAGTTGTGAGCAGCCGTGATGTGAGTGCTGGGAACTGAACTTGGATCCTTTGCAAGAAACAGTACATGTTCCTAACCACGGCTCTATCTCCAGCCAACTCCTATAGGTTTAAATTTTATGTGTAATAGTGTTTTACTGCATGCGTATGTCTGAACCACATGTGTGTAGTGCACATGGAGGCCAGAAGTGGCCATTGGATGGCCTGGAATTGAAGTGGTGAGCCACCAGGTGGGTGCTGGGATACACCCCAAAGTCAATGCTCTTGAACCACTGAGCCTTCTCCATCCCTGCATTTATTAAAAAGAACATTACCAGCTTTTCGTTTGTTTATTTCTTTTGTTTTCCAAGACAGTGTTTCTCTGTAGCCGTGGCTGTCCTGCAAATCACTGTGTAGCCCAGGCTGGCCTTGATCTGAGAGCCCCTTGCCTGTGCCTCCCAAGTGCTGGGAGTAGAGGTATGCACCACTTTTCCTAGCTCCCAGCTTTTTATGGCGTAACTCTGGGGAGCCAGAAGTATGACAAGTTCAAAACCACCCAGGGTAAGAAACCAGGTAGTGGTTTAAGTCTCTGGCTCTTGGAGCTTTGTGAATCTGACAAGGCTCTCCTTCCTCTGAGCTATAGTGTATCATCCTGTAAACAGCCTGTCCTCTTTTTGTTTGTTTTTGTTGTTTTTTTTATTCACTGTGATGTTCAAGGGAAATACTCCAACACATCTGATCACAGCTGTTCTCATGGCAGGGGGCACAGGCAGAAGGCTGTGAATTCTCAATGCCCCTACATAGGAACTTAAAAGGAGCAGGTGAAAATCTTTCACCCTCACCTACTTTCCTTTGTTTTGTCCTAGGGCTGTTAAGTGGACTTCATGCCCTTGACATCCTCCTTTCTGCCAGTGAGGTTTGATGAATGCAATTAACATTACAAGATGCTATGTAATAGCTCTTTGTTGGCAAGCTTGGAAGAGATGGATGACATCAGCTCTCAACTTCATTGCAGGGGTTAGAAGGAGTTCCTGGGCCCCCTCTTGAGTCTAATTGGGGGTGTCATTTACCCCTCTTGTCTGCCACATTGCATTTGATCTCCTTTGACCTGGTTCCTGCATAGCTGCCCAGTCTCTTGGAAAGGGTCAGAGATTGCCTTTGCTCCCAAGGTTAGGCCGCCACCTCTTGGGAAGGTAAATACAACACTAGATCATGGTTCATGCCATGGAATGCCCTTGAGCCCCAGAGTGGCTGATGCATCCTTAATAGCACTTAAGGGTCTATCTCCTTGGCTCCGGAAACATCGGGAAGCATGTGCCCTCCGGACTGCCTGGGCATTAGGATTGGCAGGGTCCCTTTTGGTGCCCTAATTAACTCCTCCTGCATGGTTGACTAGGAGATGCATGTTTGTGCTGTGTTCAGGCTACATACAACAGAGAGCTGAGAACAACACCTATGTTTAGTTTGATGAGGCAGTGTGGTGGCCAGACAGCGACACTGGAAAATCCCCTGCAAAGGTAGGCCTTCCCCCTGGGAACAGCCAGTTTAGTGCCCCTACTGGAAAATCACAGTAAATAAGGGCGTTTATTCAGGAAGTGCCAGCTTTTAACTATCAGAAGTCAAAATGAGTTACCTGGGAAGAGATTTGTTTCTGTATCATATACTAATCCCTGATGATGAACTAATTTTTGGTGTCACCAGGCTCTGAATGCTAGGCAAGTATGTTCTCTTTGCCTAAGTTATATATCCAGTCTGACACATTCTTTCCTAACCCACCCCCCTTTTAAAGACAGGTCTAATTTGTAGTCCTGGATGGCCTGGAACTCATTATGTAGACTCTGTGTATGCACACTCTAAGCTTGCCTGGTATTTGAGGAGGGTAGAAGAGGGGGTCACATCTCATGTAACTAGAGTTATGGCAGTTGTAAGCCAACTTGTGGGGGTTGTGAATCTTGAGCCAGGTACCTCTGCCTGTCCTTAACAACTGAGCATCTCTCCAGCCCCTGTGCACTCCGTCCCTGGGCACCCAGGTAATAGGCTGTAATGGCAGTGCTCATTTCTACGCCCTGGCTGTGGGTCCAGGCAGGGTTTGTGGGATGCTGAGGTGCTTCTGGGAAGGTATGCTGCCCACCCTTCAGGCACTGCCCTCTAGGCACTGCTGATACCCTGGGGGAAAAGTCCGGGTAGTTAATCATTGTCAGCTCTGGGCAG
>NW_026596363.1:67464-90739 GCF_907164565.1 Psammomys obesus | reverse complement strand
TCCTCTGGTTGTCTGGTGAGACATTAAAGAGTATTAGAGTATTAGAATATCATCAATATAGTTCATTTGTAGAAAAAATAGCTGTTTACTATAAACCAATTGTATGCAGGCAATGCCATATAAAAAGCATTTTGGATGCCAACATTTTTATTAAGAACTCCTTCTGTGTATACTCATTGTGTATTTCTGGTTGCAGGTGCTGAGGGGTACATTGTGATGACCCAGACTCCTGAATTCATGTCCACATCTGTTGGAGAGAGAATTACCCTTAGCTGCAAGTCTAGTCAGAGTGTGAGTGGTTGGGTAGCTTGGTACCAGCAGAAACCAGGGCAGCCTCCTAAACTGCTGATCTATGGTGCATCCAATAGATATACTGGGATGCCTGATCGCTTCACAGGCAGTGGATCTGGGACAGATTACATTCTCAGCATCAGCAGTGTGCAGGCTGAAGACCTGGCAGTTTATTACTGTCAGCAGTATAGCAGCTCTCTTCCCACAGTGCTTCAGCCTCCAAGACAAACCTCCTTGAGAGTCTCACCAGCTGCTTGCCCTGGGCCTGCACACTTCCCCCTTAAGCCTGAGATCTGCTATTCATGACTAATTGATGCAACCTTCTGTAGAAAATTGATTAAGAGATAGCCTCCTTTCTTCCACATTTTTGGCAACATTGGTGTGTATAGATAAAAAAGGAGAAGCTAAGTTAAGAGATTTAGAAAGTGTGGTTTTGCACTGAGAGGATACAGTACAAGCATGAGTGATGTATATGGTGTCATGCTGACTTTAGATATCTCTTTGTTATGCTTTAGACTATGATGAATCTTTATAAAATAAGACAGATTTTAAAATTATTTACAAAAAATACATCATCCTGAGATTATTAGTTTAGATTAAGTAGCCTCAAACTTTGGTAAACGATCTATCAAGAAAATTGTCCATTTCATTTAGATTTTCAAATTTTATGGTGTATTGAATTTTGAGGTTAGACTTAAGGAGTCTTTGAATTTCTTCAGTGTCTTTTACGGTGTTCTTTTTGTTTCTGATTTTGTTGATTTGTCTAGTTTCTCTCTGCCTTTTAGTTAGTTTGGTTAAGGGTTTGTCTATCTTATTGATTTTCTCAAAGAACCACCTCTTGGTTTCTTTTGAATGTCTGAATTATTTTTCTTTTTTGTTTTCATATAATAAACAGTTTAAAGACCCAGATTGCATTATCAGCACACAGAAAGATGAGGAACTCTGGGCAACTGCTCATGTGGTATGCTTTGGTCTATATGTCTGTGTCTACTGCATATATGCATCTGATATTAATTTATTACAATTTATTCACTTTGTATCCCAGCTATGTCCCCCTTCCTCGTCTCCTCCAAATCCCACTCTCCTCTCCTCTCGTCCTCCCATGCCCCTCCCTCAGTCCACTGATAGGGTTGGACCTCCTCCCCTTCCATCTGACCCTAGATAATCAGGTCTCATCAGGACTGGCTGCTTTGTATTACTCTGTGGCCCAGTAAGACTGCTTCCCCTTCAGGGGAAGGTGATCAAAGAGTCAAGCACTGTGTTTATGTTAGAGACAGCCCCTGTTCCCCTTACTAGGTAATCCACCTGGAGACTGAGCTGCCATGGGCTACATCTGTGCAGGGTTTTTAGGTTATCTCCATGCATGGACCTTATTTGGAGAATCAGTCTCAGAAAAGTACCCTGTACCCAGATATTTTGGTTTTGTTTTTCTCCTTGTGGAATTCTTGTCCCTTCCTAGTCTTACAATTTCCCCTTTCTTCCATAAGATTAACTGCACTCCTCCAAAAGTTTGGCTATGAATCTCAGGATATGTTTTGATACCCTTCTGGGTAGAGCCTTTCAGGGTCTCTCTGTTGTAGGCTCTTGTCATGTTCCCTGTTTTCTCCCTCTTCCAATGTCCATACTGTTTGCCATTCTGACTGAGAATTCATCATCTTACACTGAGTCCTCCTTCTTGGTTAGCTTCCTTAGGTATACAGATATTAGTATGTTTATCTTATAATATAAGTCTAATATACATATATGAGTGAATATATACCATGTATTTCTTTCTGCTTCTGGGATACCACACTCAGGATAATCTTTTATAGTTCCTACCATTTACCTGCAAATTTCATGATTTCCTTGATTTGAAATTTTTTAAGGCCATTGTGTAAAAGTACCACAATTTCTGTATCCATTCCTCAGTTGAGGGACATCTGGGTTGTTTCCAGATTCTTCCTATTACGAATAAAGGTGCTATGAACATGGTCGAGCAAATGTCCTTGTTGTGTGCTTGAGCATATTTTGGATATATGCCTAGGAGTGCTGAAGCTAAATCTTGAAGAAACATTGTTCCCAATTGTATTACATAGTGCCAGAATGATTTCCAAAGTGGCTGTACAAGTTTACATTCCAAAGAGCAGTGGTGGATGATTTCCCTTTCTCACATCTTCTCCAGCATGTGCTGTCATTTGAGGTTTTGTTCTTAGCCATTCTTTCGGTGTAAGGTGAAATCTCAGGGTCGATTTGATTTGCATTTCCCTAATGACCAAGGACATTGAGCATTTCTTTAAGTGTTTCTCTGACATTTGATATTCTCCTATAGATTATTCTGTTTAGTCTGTACCCCATTTTTAAATTGGATTACTCAATATATTGCTTTTTAACTTCTTGAGTTCTTTATATGTTATGAATATTAGCCCCCTGCAAGATTTAGGTTTGTTGAATAAATACCCTTTCCCAGTGTGTAGGTTATCCCTTTGTTTTGATGACACTGTCCTTTGCTTACAGAAGCTTTTCAGTTTCATGAGGTCCCATTTATTGATTGTTGATCTCAGAGCCTGTGCTGTTGGTGTTCTGTTCAAGTTGTCTCCTGCCAATGAGTTCATGCACTTTCCCACTGTTTTTTCTAACAGATTTGGTATGTCTGATTTTATGTTGAGGTCTTTCATCCACTTGGATTTTAGTTTGGTGCAGGGTGATTAATATGTCTCTTTTTGCATTTTTCTACATGTAGACATCCAGTTAGACCAGCATCATTTGTTGAAGATATTTTTTTTTTCCAGTTTGTGGTTTTGCATCTTTGTCAAAAATCAATATCCGTTGGTGTATGGGTTTATTTCTGGGCCTTCTATTTGATTCCATGGATCTATCATTCTGTTACTATGCCAGTAACATACAGTTTTGTATTTTTTTTATTGTTCTGTAGAACTGCTAGAGATCAGGAATGGTGATACCTCCTGAGAATCTATTGTACAGGATTTTAAAATCAATTTTGGGTTTTTTGTTTTTCCATATGAAGTTGAGATTTCTTCTTTCAAGTTTTGTAAGCAATTGTGTTGGTATTTCGATGAGAATTGCATTGAATGTGTAGATTGCTTTTGGCAGGATGGCCATTTTCATTATGTTAATACTGCTGATCCATGAGCATGGGAGATCTTTCCATCTTCTGATATCTTCTTCTATTTCTTTCTTCAGAGACTTGAATTTTTTTTCAAACAGATCTTTCACCTGCTTTGTTTGAGTCACACCATAGTACTTTGTGTTATTTGTGGCTATTGTGAAGGGTGTTGCTTTCCTTCTTTTTCAGCCCTTTTGCCTACTGTATACAGGAAGGCTACTATTTTGTTTGGTTGGTTGTTTGTTGAGGTTTTTTTTTTTTTTTTTTTTTTACGTAGCCAGTTTTCAGAAAGTGTTTATCAGGTTAGGAAGTTCTATGGTTGAATTTTTGGCATCACTAATGTACACTATCATATTATCTGCAAATAATAATACTTTGAATTCTTCCTTTCTGATTTGTATCCTCTTGAACTCTTTTATTTGTCTTATTGCTCTAGGTAGGACTTCAAGTATTATGTTGAAGAGATATGGAGAGAATAGGCAGCCTTGCCTTGTCTTTTCAGTGAGATTGATTTAAGTGTCTCTCCTCTAGTTTGATTTTGACTATAGTCTTGTTCTATATTGTCTTTACTATATTTATGTATGTGCCTTGTATCCCTGATGTATCCAAGTCTTTAAACATGAATGGGTGTTAGAATTTCAAAAATGCTTTTTCTTCATCTAAGAAGTGGAACATGTGTTTTTTTGCCCCGACCAGCAGGGTTTCAACCGGGTTCCTAAGGGAGGAGAATGGAAGGAATGGGGGGAGGGGGCAAAAATCGCAAGGAAGAAAGCCAAGTCTGTTTGTCTGATCAAGGCTTCTCTTTATTAGAAAATTTTACCCAGCTTATATAGGGAGAAGGCAGGAAAGGGAGAAGGTAATTAGCTGCTGCAGGAGACAGGAAGAGTGCTTTCATGTGTTAAATAGGGTGCCTGCAAGATAACTTAGGAATGTTTTCTCACAGATGCTCTAACAAATGGATGTCCTCACAGCCTCTCACCCATGAGTTAGGGTCCTAGATAACTTTCACTAAATAGCTTTAGGTCTCCACTAAATGACCTTTGCTCACTATTTGGCTTTGGCCTAGCAAACACCTTTTGTCTCCACTAGATAGCTTTGACTCACTAATTGACTTAGGCTTCAGTAGATAGCTTAGTCTCCACTAGATAGCTTTGACTCACTAATTGACTTAGGCTTCAGTAGATAGCTTAGTCTTCACTAGATAGCTTTGGCTCTAGGCAGTTTTTCTCCTTCAGTTTGTTTATATGGTAGATTACATTGATGGATTTCTGTATACTGAACCACTCCTGTAAACCTGGGTTGAAGCCTATTAGTCATCGTGGATGATATCTTTTCTGTGTTCTTGGATTCAGTTTGCAAGTATTTTATTGGGTATTTTTTGCATCAATGTTCATAAGAGAGAGAGGTCTGAAGTTCTTTTTCTTTCTTGGGTCTTTTTGTGGTTTAGATATCAAATGACTGTGGCTTCATAGAATAAGTTTGGTAATGTTCCTTCTTTTTATATTTTGTGGAATAGTTTGAAGAGAATTTGAGTTAGCTCTTCTTTGAAGGTGTGGTAGAATTCAGCTCTGAAACTGGCCCTGTTTTTTTTTTTTTTTTTGGATGGGAGATTTTGATTTTTGATGAGTGGTTCTATTTCCTTGGGTGATATAGGATTATTTCATCTATTTCCCTAATCTTGATTTAATTTTGGTAAGTGGAATCTGTCAAGAAAATTGTACATTTAATTTAGATTTTCAAATTTTCTGGCATATAGGCTTTTGAAGTAAGACCTAATGATTGTATGGATTTCCTCAGTGTCTGTAATTATGTCCCCATTTTCATTTCTGATTTGGATGATTTGTATAGTTTCTCCTCTGCCTTTTAGTTAGTTTGGCTAAGGGTTTGTCTATCTTGTTGATTTTCTCAAAGAACCAGCTCTTGGTTTCATTGATTCTTTGAATTAGTTTCTTTGTTTCTAACTCAATAAATTCAGGTGTGAGTTTACTATTTCCAATTGTCTCCGTCTGTTTGGTTTTCTGCTTCTTTTTCTTTTACCCCTAGAGGTTTTAGTTGTTCGGCTAAGTTGCTTGTATGTGATTATCTCAAACTTCTTTCTGGAGGCACTTAGTGCTATGCACTTTCTTCTTAGCCCTGCTTTTTCTATGTCCCATAATTTTGGGTATGTTGTGCCTTCATTTTCATTGAATTTTAGGAAGTCTCTAATTTCTTTTCTCATTTCTTGCCTGACCAAGCTGTTATTGAGTAGAGGGTTATTCAATTTCCATGTGTATGCAGGTTTTTTTGTTATTTCTGCTGTTATTGAGTCTAGTTTTAGGTGTGGTGGTCTGATACTATATGAGCAATTATTTTGATCTTTTTGTATGTGTTGATGCTTACTTTGTGCCTGACTATATGGTCAATTTTTGAGAGGGTTCCATGAGGTGATGACAAGAAGGTATAGTCTTTTGAGTTTGTGTACAAAGTTCTGTAGACTTCTATTAGGTCCATTTGATTTAGGACATCTGTAAGTATCATTATTTCCCTATTTAGTTTCTGTCTAGATGATCTCTCTCTTGGTGAGAGTGGATTGTTGAAGTCTCCCACTATTAATGTGTTGGGATCAATGTGTGATTTAAGCTTTAATAATGTTTCATTTACAAATGCAAGTGCTCTTGTATTTGGGGCATAGATGTTCATGATTTTCATGTCCTCCTGCTGGATTTTTTTTTTCTTTGATGTGAATGAAGTGCCCCTCCTCACCTCCTTTGATTAATTTTGGTTGAAATTCTACTTAGTAGTTATTAAGGTAGCTATCCCAGCTTGGTTAATGGGTCTGTTTGGCTGAAAAAACATTTTTCCAGCCTTCAGGGTATCAAAGCAGATGCTGAGACTTACGGCCAACCTTTTGGCAGAGTGCAGGGAATCTTATGACAGATGCAGGAAATAGTAAGTCCTAGAGAGGACATGAGCTCCACAAGGAGAGCAACAAAATGTAAAAATCTTGGAACAGGGGTCTTTTCTGAGACTGATATTCCAACCAAGGTCCAATGATGGAGATAACCTAGAACCCCTGCACAGATGGAGCACATGGCAGTTCGGTGTCCAAGTGGGTTCCATAGTAATGGGAACAGGGACTGCCTCTGATATGAACTGATTGGCCTGCTCTTTGATCACCTGCCCCTGAGATGGGAGCAGCCTAATCAGGCCACAGAGGAAGATAATGTAGCCACACCTGATGAGTGATAGACTAGGATCAGGAGCAAGAAGAGGAAGACTTCTTTTATCAGTGGACTTGGGGAGGTACGTGCGTGGAGAAGGGGGAGGGATGGTGAGACTGGGAGGGGAGGAGAGAGAGGTTTATGGGGGAATACAAAGTAAATAAAGTGTAATTAATTAAAAAAATCGTCTTTTCATGGCATCCTTGATTTCTTGGATGTTTTGTGATTAGGACTTTTCTGATTTTACTGGTTTGCCTAGATTCCACTGGCAGACCCATGGAACAGGGGCTTCGATGTTTTGAATGCTGTCTCAATGATCCCTATGTTGCTCATAGTGGGTGTGTGGGTAGGAGGGATCAGATGTCTGGCTGCTATCATAGAGAGACCCTGGATCTGGGTTCTGCAATCAATCACTTAAAGGTTCACAGAGGATCCCCTTGTTCTCTACTCTCAGATTTGGGTCTGCAGGGCAAATGAGAGTGTAGAAGATCCATCAGCTCAATGGTGTCCACTGTTTTGTCTTTGGGTAAGGAGGCCTGTAATTGGGGTAGCCGCCTCTGCAATCAGACACTAAGCACAGAGGTTCATGCTTGGAGAATCAGCTGCCTTGCCATAGCCACACCTCTAGAAGGCCCATCTGTGCCATTTCAGTCATGGAGTGCTAGAGTGCAGAGGTTCGTGCTTGAACTAGCTACTGTCTTGCTGCAGCTGCAGCCCTGCGAGGCCTGCCTGTACCATTTCAGGATTTTAGTCACTGAGCATGAAAGATCATCATGCTTGGGGCAACCACTGAGGCTCCAGGTAAGCAGGGAGGTCCTTCTTTGGGACCCAGACCACTGCAACCTGCCTCTTATGAGCAGGGAGACCTGTTCTTAGAACAAGTGTAAGTGCAGTGGGGTTGAATATTCACCATTCTAGTCCTTGGAGACGTCCATGAGTTACCTGGATCCAAACTGGCCAAGCTCATGTGTTGTCTCCTCTCCTGCAGGAAGCCTCAAATGTGCATGTTCTCACTGCAGCTGTCCCTCCACTCACCAATTTTGGAGTTTTGTATCCTTTGCCCTTCAGATACAGTGTGTGCTAATTGTCACCATTTTAGGACAGGTCCTATGGCTTATATATTGAATACAGTTTTGGATACATAGCAACACACTTTCCCAAACACATAGAATTATATACTTTACAAGGTGGTTTTGTTTTTTAGAATGACAGAGGTGCATACCTATAACCCCAACTTTTCAGAAGCTGAGCAGGAGAATGCATGTTTGAGGCCAGCCTGGCTTACAAAATAGTATCCTATCTTATTTCTATTTTATTAGCTCAGAAAATAATATTAAAAAATTGTGATTGAATATGAAAATGAATTCTGGAGGCCAATTCAAAGAAGTTAATATGTTAAGTCATAAATTTCCTGTGTGGGTATTTCCAGCTTCCAGGTTTCATGAGAGACCTTCCTACTATGAAATTTGAAGATAATTTTTATTCTGAGACATTGCATGGGAGATGCTCAGTGGGCACTACTCTATATAACAATGTTACTGGGTTTCTGATCATTGGGACAAGACAATAGACTCAGTTCAGTTATAATCAAAAGATTTATTGATTACTGTTAGCAGGTTAACAATCTCCAAGACAAACTTGTATTTGCTATGTGAAGGTGGCATGAGGAACGTATTTTTTAATTCTTTATTAATTACAATTTATTCACTTTGTATTCCCCCTGTTGTTCCCTCCCTCCTCTCGTCCTAATCCCTCACTTCCTCCCCTTCTGCACACATGCCCCTCCCCAAGTCCATTGATAGGGGAGGTCTTCTTTTCCTTCTTTCTGATCTTAGTCAATTAGGTCTCATCAGGAATGGCTATATTGTCTTCTTCTGTGACCTGGTAAGGCTGCTCCCCCCTCAGGGGAGGTGATTAAAGAGCAGGCCAATCAGTTCATGTCAGAGACAGTCCCTGTTTCTATTTCTATGGAACCCACTTGGATACTGAACTGCCATGGGCTACATCTGTGCAGGGGTCTTAGGTTATCTTCATTCATGTTCCTTGTTTGGAGTATCAGTCTCAGGAAAGACTCCTGTGCTCAGATTTTTTGGGTTCTGTTGCTCTCCTCCTCTCTACTTTAGAGTCCTTTGCTGTGTAGAAGACTCAGGGGAACAGCAGAGTTTCTATTACTCTGGGGAATACTGCATCCTGGACATGATTTTCTTATTCCGGAGTTGTGGCTTTTCAGGGTCCCAACAGTATGCAACATCATGAAAGACCAAACCCTCAGGTAAAGAATGCCTATCCCGAAGTGAGTGCCTAAGAGAAGTTCAAAAGTGACTGTGAGGTGGAGATTCCCCAGTGTCCAGAGATTAATAGTTAAAGATGTGTGGGAGAGGAAGGAGAACAATGGGGGAGAGAAAGAGAATGAATGTGAACTAAACCAACCTGTTTTTTAGTTATTTTGATCACATGTCTTTTCTGTGACAAGCACTGAAGACCACAGAGGAGACTAAGGACAAAAGACAGCTCCATGCAGTAGTCTGTATTTGTGTTCTTATGCTGTTTTTCACTGTGCACACACCAAGTGCTCAGCTGTTTCTCTCAGAGGAGTCCCTGAGTCCAGGGAAGGTGGGTAAAGCAGGTTTGTGGGGAGTTATTGTTCAGGAATCAATCACTGTGGGAAGCCTTTTCAGTCTTTCAAGACAGTGGGAAAATGCTCAATACTCAGGCTGACAGTCTGCAATAATGACCAGGTGAAGTTTGTCCCAGATCTTCTGCCAAAGAAACTGGTTGGGACTCCGCTAATCTTGACTGAAATGTGGTAAATGAGGGCCTTGATGGTCTGTCCTCGACTCTTCTGGTCCCAGGACAGGTACCATCTGTGTAGAGGAGGCTCTGAATGGCCCTGCAGATGATGGAGACTTTCTCTCCTTGAGAAACCTGAAGGGAATCTGCTGACTTGGTGAGCATGTTCTGCCCATTAAAAGCTGTGATCAGAGGTAAAGGGGATACAGAGTTTGTGAGAGATGTTAGAGCAGAGATTCTCACTATCAGGAGGCCAGGACCTGCCAGACCTGTGCTGCAAATGGCTTTTTCTCCTTACCTATCTCCAAAGCATCTGTGAGGTCAAGGTCATCTTGGCATGTTATTTCAATTGGGGCACATAGGAGTAGAAGGAGGAGGAGGTGAGCTGCCACCTACTTGATGCCTCTCAAGCTTCAGAGAATGCTCTGGACCAACAAAAGGCTCAATTTGTAATTCCTGATCACAGGGAGGGGCCAGTGAGATATGTTAATGCAAACTCAATGAGAATGAAGGCTGAGCAAGGGTATGGATGGCTGTGGTCACCCCTTTAACTGATGCTATCCTCAACCTTCCATCTACTGCCTGCCTTTACCCTTATTCCTGAGGATTTTCTCTGGTAATGCCACAGGTGCCGTGCTTTATTGTGTGACAGCCACTGCCACCTCCATGGTGAACAGCATTCTGAGGCTCATGGAGGTTGCTCTTAGGAATTAACACCTCTGCAGAGTGGGGCCATCAGCAGACCTTAGCTGCAACAGTGACTGAAGAATCAGGCCCAAGGCTGCTCTGGTGAGGTTTCAGACAAGGCTCAGTTGTTCTCCTCCAATATCCACGAATTAATTAGCCCCAGGTAGTTGGGTAGGTTTTGAGTACTAAGCTTCCTTTACCCCTTGTTGAATCAACTTTAAGTTCAATCAGAGTATGTATGTCATTATTTCACCCTTAGTGGTTTCATGTATGCTGGTCACTGTTTTAGTTCATAGGAATTATAAGTTGAAATGAAAATTTTATTATTTATTTTAATTAAAATTTTTATTCATTATTTATTTTATTATTTACTTTTATTGGATGCACATTTGTGTTCTGCTTGCTAGCATGTATGTGTGAGGGTGTTAGATATCCTGGACCTGGAGTTACAGAGAGTTGTGAGCTGCCATGTGGAAGCTGGTCCTTTGGAAGAGAAGTCAGTGCTCTTAACCACTGAGACATCTCTCCAGCTCCCAGGAAATGATTATTGATTCCACTCCTCATTTGGAAGCTTGTATGGTGCCTTCTGGTACCATGAAAGGTAGTCCTCAGAGAGTGCAGATTAAGGTCACTTGAGTCTTCCAGGTCCTTTTTCCAAAGTGCAATAGGGACTTACGAATCTGGGTGACATCCAAGGGAAACCACAGTAGCTTACAGTATAAAGAGAAATTTTCTCTTCACTTATAAGTGAGTGTATACCATGTATATCTTTTTTGGGTTTGGGTTACCTCACTCAGGATGATATTTTCTATATTTCCATCTGTTCATCTTAAATTTCTTAGTATCTTTGTTTGCAAGACCTGAGAAGGATTCCATTGTGTACTGTATTTCCTTTATCCTTTTTTTTTTTTTTTTTTTTTTTTTTTTTGGTTGAGGAGCATCTGACTTTTTCCAGTTTTTTAATATAGCTGCTATGAACACAGTTGAGCAAATGTCCTGGTGCTATGGCAGAGCTTCTTTTAGGTATATGCCCAGGAGTCATATAGCTGGGTCTTGAGTTAGAACTATTCTCAATTTCCTGAGAAAGCTCCAGATTGATTTTCACAGTTGTTGTACAAGTTTGTACTCCCAACCAGCAGTGGAGGAGTATTTCCCTTTCTCCACAATCTTGGCAGCACATGCTGCCACTTGGGTTTTTGGTCTTAGCCATTGAGATGGGTATAAGATGGAATCTCAGAGTCATTTTGATTTGCATTCCCCTGATGAGTAAGCATGCTGAACATTTCTTTAAGTATTTCACAGCCATTAGGGATTCCTCTGTTGAGAATTCTCTGTTTATTTCTGTACCCCATTTTTAATTAGATTACATGGTTTGTTGGTTTTTAATTTTTGATTGCATTATACATTTTATATGTTAGCCTTTTGGATAAAGGGTTGTTAAAGATGTTTGCCCATTATCTTAGCTACAATTTAGTCCAGAGTGTCCTTTGCTTTTTAGAAGCTTTTCAGTTTCATGGGGTTCCATTTATTAATTGTTGATCTTAGTTCTTGGTTTGTTGGTGTAGTGTTTATGAATGTGCCGGTGATATCAAGGCTCTTCCTTTTTTTTTTTTTTTTGACAGATTTAGTGTGTCTGGTTCAATGTTGAGGTCTTTGATCCACTTGGACATTTGTGCAGTGTGATAAAGATGGATCTAATTGCACTCTCCTGCATGCAGACATCCTAAAGTTAGTTCAGCAGCATTTGTTGAAGATGCTTTCTCCACTCCATTCTGTGTTTATGCATTCTTTGTAAAAAATCAAATTTTCCTTGGTTTGTGGGTTTATTTCTGAATTTTCAGTTTGATTCTTTTGATCAACTTGTCTGTTTATATGCAAATATAACAGAGGTTTTGTTACTCTTGCTCTGAAGTTACTATTACTATTATTGCTATTGCTTGAAATAAGGGATGGTTATAACCCCAGAAATTCATTTATTGTTCAGGATAGTTTTAGCTATTCTGTTTTTTGTTTGTTTTTTATTATTAATAAATTAGAGGCTATCATGCTACAATCTCTAGACCCAAAGAAGCTGTGTAAAAAGGAGGTAGCAAGGGAAGATGTTTGATTTTCACTCAAAAAGAGAAATAAAATAGTAGATGGATGTAGATGGAGTGAGCAAACTGGATAGGAGGGGAGAATTGTTAGTGAGCATGGGTGGAGATTAGGATTAGGAGAACAGGGCAGAGAGGCCTGGGTCAGAGAAAAGGAAATAGAGGAAGGTGGTATCTCTGGGCTGTGCCAGAGTCCTGACACAGGAGAAGGTCCAGGAAGCTTATGGGGTCACCCTAGCTGAGGCTTCTAGCATATGGAACTCAATGGCTACCTTCTATAGACAGGCAAGACTTTCAGTGGAGGAATAATCACACAAACCTACCCACAAAGTCTTCGATTCAAAATATTTTCTTCCTTCAAGATATGTAGGGACAAAGATGGAACATAATCTGAGAAACTGGTCAACTAAAACCTGACCCTATTTGAGAACCAGCCCATGGGTGAAAACCAATCCCTGACACTGTTAATGTTACTTTGCTATGCTTGTAGACAGGAAATTAACACAACTCCCCTGAGAGGCTTTACACATGCAGAGAGCCACAACCAAACACTAGACATTGCTCTCTGAGTCCTATGGCAGAACTGAGGGAATGACTGAGGAAGCCAGAGTGGTACAAGACTCCACAGAAAGATCTACAGAGTTAACTACCATGGTCAATGGGGGCTCACAGAGATTGAAGGACCAACCAAAGACCATGCATGAACTGGTCCAAGTTCATATATGTGTATATGTAGCAAATATATGTATGTAGCATATACACAGGTTTGTCTTCGTGTGCTTCCCCCAACAACTGGAGCAGGGCTATTTCTGACTCTCATACCTGCCTTTTTTTTTTTTTATCTCTGTCCTGTAACTTGGATGCCATGTCTTGCATTAGTGTGAGAGGATATGTCTAGTCCTGCATCAACTTAATGTTGCTACCCATGCGGAACTTCCACCTTCTCTGAGGAAAAGGAGAAGGAAAGATGTGAGAGAAGTGTGAGTGTAGGTGGGGGCTTTGAGGAGAGTAGGAGTGCTGTGATCAAGATGTAAAGTGAATAAATAAATAAATGGACAAAAAAACAAAACAAAACAAAAGAGCATATATATATATATATATGATTTTTTTGTTAGAGGGACTACTATGGATCTTAGGCAGAAGGTTATCAACCTAAACAGAGAAATTTCACTTAAACTACTTACAGGTTTTATAGGTATTTTTTAGGTAGGGATATTTAATTGTTTTCTTATGACTTTCCCAGACTCCGTTACTGTTACGTTACTCTCTGATCTCTTTCTATATTTTTCTCACTCTCCACCTAGCTAACGCACCTATTTTTCTTTAAAAGTCACTTTACCATTCTATTCTCCTACCTGTTGCTTTTTCCCCAGATGATTTATGTATTTGCATTTTTGAGTACTCTGTTTGCATGTATGCATGCCAGAAGAAGGCAAAAGATCCCATTACAGATGGTTGTGAGTTGCCTTGTGTTGTCTGAAAATTGAACTCAGAACCTCTGGAAGATTAGATAGTGCTCTGAACCACTGAAGCCATCTCTCCAGCTCTTACTTTTACCTTCATAGTTTCTCCAGTTACTCTGGGTTATATGCTCATTTGCAGCTAGGAGCTTCCAATGAGAGGGAAACTGTGCCATTTGTCTTTCTCTGTGTAGGTTACCTCCATCAATATGAACTTTACTAGTTCCTTTCAGTATCTTCCAAAGTCATTTTTCTTTTTCTTTTTTTTTTTTTGAATTTTATTTTTTTCTTATCAGTTACATTTTATTAACTCTGTATCCCAGCCGTGTCCCGATCCCTCATTCCCTCCCAGTCCCTCCCTCCCTCATCTCCACCGTGCCCCTTTCCAAGTCCACTGATAGGGGGACATCCTCCCCATTCATCTGATCTTGTTTTATCAGGTATCTTCAGGACTGGCTGCAAAGCTCTCCTCTGTGGCCTAACAGGACTACTCCTCCCTTGGGGGGTGGGGAGGCCAAAGAGCCAGTCATTGAGTTCCTGTTAGAAATAGTCCTTGTTCCCCTCACTATGGGAAACCAATTGGTTACTGAGCTACCACAGGCTACATCTGAGCAGAGGTTCTAGGTTATATCCATACATGGTCCTTGGTTGAATGTCAGTCTCAGAAAAGACCCTGTGCCCAGATATATTTGGTCCTTGTGGAGCTCCTATCCTTTCCTCATCAGACTAACTCCCCTTCTTTCTTATGATTCCCTGTACTCTGCCAAAGGTTTGGTCATGAGTCTTTACTTCGAAAACACCGCTAGTTAGAGTCTTTCAAATGCACTCAGTAGACTCCTGTCATACATTCAATGCACATCCCATCTGTCTTTCTGAATGAGGATTGATCATCTTACCCTGTGTCTGCTCTCTTGATTATCTTTTTTAGGTGTACAGATTTCATTAAGTTTATCATATCTTATAGGTCTATATAAGTGAGTATATACCGTGTTTGTCTTTCTCCTTCTGGGATATTTCACTCAGGATGATCTTTTCTAGATCCCACCATTTGCCTGCAAATTTCATGATTTCCTCCTTTTTGATTGCTGAGTAGTGTTTCATTGTGTAAAAATACCACAATTTCTGTACCCATTCCTCCGTTGATGGACATCTGGGTTGTTTCCAGGTCCTGGCTATTACAAATAAAGCTGCTATAAACATGGTTGAGCAAATATCCCTTTTGTGTACTTGAGCAAACTTTGGGTATATACCTAGCAGTGGTATAGCTGGGTCTTGAGGAAGCACTATTCCTAATTGTCTTAGAAAGCGCCAGATAGATTTCCAGAGTGGTTGTACCAGTTTACATTCCCACCAGCAGTGGAGGAGGGTTCCCCTTTCTCCACAACCTCTCCAGCATGTGTTGTCCCTTGAGTTTTTCATCTTGGCCATTCTGATGGGTGTAAGGTGATATCTCAGGGTCGTTTTGATTTGCATTTCCCTGATGGCTAATGAGGATGAGCATTTCTTTAAGTGTTTCTCTGCCATTCAATATTCCTCTGTTGAGAATTCTCTGTTTAGCTCTGTTCCCCATTTTTTAATTGGATTACTTGGTTTGCTGCTTTTCAGCTTCTTTAGTTCTTTGTATATACTCGATATTAGTCCTCTGTCAGATAAAGGGTTAGTGAAGATTCTTTCCCAATCTGTAGGCAGTCATTTTGTTTTGATGACAGTGTCCTTTGCTTTACAGAAGCTTTTCAGTTTCATGAGGTCTCATTTATTGATAGTTGCTCTTAGAGCCTGTGCTGTTGGTGTTCTGTTCAGGAAGTTGTCTCCTGTACCAATGAGTTCTAGGGTATTCCCCACTTTTTTTTTCTAGCCGATTTAATGTGTCTGGTTTTATGTTGAGGTCTTTGATCCACTTGTACTTTAGTTCTGTGCCGGGTGATAAATATAGATCTATTTTCATTTTCTGCATGTGGACATCCAGTTGGACCAGCACCATTTGTTGAAGATGCTGTCTTTTTTCCATTGAATGGTTTTGGCTTCTTTGTAAAAAATCAAGTATTCATAGGTGTGTGGGTTTATTTCTGGGTCTTCTATGTGGTTCCATTGATCCTCCTTTCTGTTTTTATGCCAATACCATGCAGTTTTTATTACTATTGCTCTGTAGTACAACTTGAGGTCGGGGATGGAGATACCTCCAGATGATCTGTTGTTGTTCAGGATTGCTTTAGAGATTCTGAGTTTTTTGTTTCTCCACATGAAGCTGAGAATTTTTTTTTCAAGTTCTGTAAAGAATTGAGTTTGTATTTTGATGGGAATTGCATTGAATTGCTTTGATTGCATAGATTGCTTTTGGCAGGATGGCGATTTTCACAATTTTAATCCTACCAATCCAGGAGCATGGGATATCTTTCCATCTTCTGAGATCTTCTTCAATTTCTTTCTTCAGATACTTGTAGTTTTTCTCAAACAGGTCTTTAACTTGCTTGGTTAGTGTCACCCCAAGGTACTTTATGTTATTAGCGGCTATTGTGAAGGGTGTTGTTTCCCTAATTTCTTTCTCGGCCTTTTTGTCTTTGGGGAGGGCTTCTGATTTTTTTGAGTTAATTTTGTATCCTACCACTTTGCTGAAGGTGCTTATCAGCTGGAGGAGTTCTCTGGTTGAATTTTTGGGGTCGCTCATATATACTATCGTATCATCTGTGAATAGTGACACTTTGACCTCTTCCTTTCTGATTGTATCCCCTTGATCTCCTTTAGTTGTCTTATTGCACTGGCTAGGAGTTCAAGTACTATGGTGAAGAGGTATGGAGAGAGTGGGCAGCCTTTTCTTGTTCCTGATTTCAGTGAGATTGATTTAAGTTTCTCTCCATTGAGTTTGATGTTGGCTATAGGCTTGCTGTATATTGCCTTTACTATGTTTAGATATGTGCCTTGTATTCCTGATCTCTCCATGACTTTAAACATGAATGGGTGTTGGACTTTGTCAAATGCTTTTTCAGCATCTAAGGAGATGATCATGTGGTTTTTCTCCTTCATTTTGTTTATGTGGTGGATTACATTGATGGATTTCCGTATGTTGAACCACCCTTGCATGCCTGGGATGAAGCCTACTTGGTCGTGGTGGATGATATCCTTGATGTGTTCTTGGATTCGGTTTGCAAGTATTTTATTGAATATTTTTGCTTCAATGTTCATAAGAGAGATAGGTCTGCAGTTCTCTGTTTTTTGTTGGGTCTTTGTGTGGTTTAGGTATCAGGGTGACTGTTGCTTCATAGAATGAGTTTGGTAATGTACCTTCTGTTTCTATTTTGTGGAATAGTTTGAGGAGAATTGGTGTTAGCACTTCTTTGAAAGTCTGGTAGAATTCCGCGCTGAAACCATCTGGCACAGGGCTTTTTTTGGAGGGGAGACTGTGAATGACTGCTTCAATTTCCTTGGGGGATATAGGGCTGTTCAGTCTTTCTACCTGATCTTGACTTAATTTTGGTAGATGGAATCTATCAAGAAAATTGTCCATTTCATTTAGATTTTCAAATTTTGTGGCATATAGGCTTTTGTAGTATGACCTAATGATTGTTTAAATTTCATCATTGTCTGTAGTCATGTCACCCTTTTCATCTCTGATTTTGTTGATTTGTATGGTTTCTCTCTGCTTTTTAGTTAGTTTGGCTAAGGGTTTGTCTATCTTGTTGATTTTCTCAAAGAACTAGCTTTTTGTTTCATTGATTCTTTGAATAGTTTTATTTGTTTCTAATTGATTGATATCAGCCCTGAGTTTGATTATTTCCATCCATCTGCGCCTCTTGGGTGTATCTGCTTCTTTTTTTTTTTTCTAGGGTTTTCAGTTGGGCCATTAAGTTGTTTGTATGTGATGTTATGAATTTCTTCTTGCAGGCACTTAGTGCTATAAATATTCCCCTGAGCACTGCTTTCAATGTGTCCCATAAATTTGGGTATGTTGTACCTTCATTTTCATTGAATTCTAGGAAGTCTTTAATTTCTTTCTTTATTTCTTCCTTAACCCAGCTGTTGTTGAGTAACAAGTTGTTCAGTTTCCATGTGCGCGTAGGCTGTTTGTTATTTCTGTTGTTGTTGAGGTCCAGCTTAAGTCCATGGTGGTCAGATAGAATACAAGGGATTTTTTCAATCTTTTTGTATCTGTTGATGCTTGCTTTATGACCAACTATATGGTCTATTTTGGAGAAGGTTCCATGCGGTGCTGTAAAGAAGGTATACTCTTTTGAGTTTGGATGAAAAGATCTGTAGACGTCTATTAGGTCTATTTGATTTAGGGTCTCTGTAAGTGTTTTTATTTCCCTATTTGTTTTCTGTCTAGTTGATCTGTCCCTTGGTGAGAGTGGAGTGTTGAAGTCTCCCACTATTAGGGTTTTAGGATCAATGTGTGATTTAAGCTTTAATATTGTTTCCTTTACAAATATAGGTGCTATTGTATTTGGGGCATAGATATTCAAAATTTTGATGTCCTCTTAGTGGATTTTTCCTTTGATGATAATATAGTGGCCATCCTTATCTTTTTTGATTAACTTGGGTTGAAAGTCTATTTTATTAGATATTAGGATGGCTACTCCTGCTTGTTTTCTGGAACCATTTGCTTGAAAGACATTTTTCCAGCCATTTACTCTGAGGTAGTGTTTATCTTTGTTGCATAGGTATGTCTCTTGGATGCAACAGAATGTTGGATCCTGTTTCCACAACCATTCTGTTAGTCTGTGTCTTTTTATTGGGGAGTTGAGTCCGTTGATGTTGATAGAAACTAGTGACCAACAATTGTTACTTACTTTAGATGTGGGGTTGGTGGTGTCACTGAGTTTCATTGCTTATATTCTTTTGTTTTTTTTTTTTTGTTGTTGTTGTTGTGTAGTTATCTATTTCTTCTGTTTCCTTAGATGTAGTTGTTTTCTTTGGTTTGGAGTTTCCCTTCTAGTAACTTCTTTAGAGCTGGGTTACTATGTAGATA
The DNA here is from genome assembly GCF_907164565.1 of Psammomys obesus. NCBI lineage: Eukaryota > Metazoa > Chordata > Mammalia > Rodentia > Muridae > Psammomys > Psammomys obesus. The sequence goes on along the minus strand of NW_026596363.1, from coordinate 72,152 downwards.
TTGTTTAAATTTGGTTTTGTTTTGGAATATTTTGAATTCTCCGTCTATGTTGATTGAAAGTTTTGCTGGGTATAGTAGTCTGGGTTGGAATCTGTGGTCCCTTAAGGACTGTATGATTTCTGTCTAGGCCCTTCTGGCTTTCATAGTTTCTGTTGAGAAGTCTGGTGTGATTCTGATAGGTCTACCTTCATATGTTACTTGGCCTTTTTCCCTTGCTGCTTTTAGAATTTTTTCTTTGTTCTGTAGGTTCAGTGTTTTGACTATGATGTGACGTGAAGAATTTCCTTTCTGGTCTAGTCTACTTGGTGTTCTGTAGGCCTCTTGTATGTTTATGGCCATCTCCTTCTTTAAGTTGGGAAAGTTTTCTTCTATAATTTTCTTGAAAATATTTTCTGGACCTTTGAGCCTGATGTCTTCTTTTTCTTCTACTCCTATTATTCTTAGGTTTTGTCTTTTCATGGTGTCCTTGATTTCTTGGATGTTTTGTGTTTGGAACTTTTCTGATTTTATTTTTTGTTTGAGAGATCTGTCAATTTCCTCAACTGTATCTTCGGCTCCTGAGATTCTTTCTTCCATCTCTTGTATTCTGTTGGTGATGCTTACTTTTGTAGTTCCTGATCTTTTCTCTATGTTCTCCAGCTTCTGGTTTTTCTCTATTTGTGTTTTCTTTATTGATTCTAATTCTGTTTTCATGTCTTGCACCATTTCCTTCATCTGTTTGAATGTGGACTCCTGCTTTTCAATGATAGCTTCTATTTTTTTGTCCGTTTCCTCTCTATGTATCACTAATTGTGCCTCTACTTCTTTGGGTATAATTGCCTGTATTTCTATGAGAGCTTTGTTTATTTCTTCTTTATTTGCCTTCATTTGTGTGGACATTTCTTTGAGGGCTTTGTACATTTCTTCTCTGTTTGCCTCAATTTTTGTGGTCATTTTTTCTGAGAGCACGATTTGTTTCCTCTTGGTTAGTCTCGATTTCTTTGGCTATTTCTCTGAGGGCTTTGTTCATTTCATCTTTATGGGCCTCTAATAGCTGGAGAAACATAGTTTTGAGGTCGTTTTCTTGTATATCTAGTGAATTGAAGTGTCCATTGTTTTGTGGGGTTGCTGGTGAGGTCATTATGTCCTGATTTTTGTTGGGAGTGTTCTTACGTCTGCCTCTAGCCATCTGGTTATTTATAATCCTCCCTGTTTGTTCCTCGAGATTGTAGTTCGGGTTATGATCCTCTCTGTTTTCTGGATTGTTTTTTCAGGAAGATGAGAGAGGTTCACTGGTTTGGGATTGTGCGCTGTGGTTTCAGTTTTGCCTAAGTAAGGAATGTGATGCTGGCACTTTTCGCGGGTGCTTTTAGCGGGCTCAGGGTGCATGTGTGGATTCTCTGACTATTGCAGTGGCCTACAAGCCACTATTACGCAGTTCTGACTGAGATCCAGAGATTGTTTGCCTGGATTACACTGGTGGACCCACAAGGCAGAGGCTTCAATGTTGGGGTCGCTATCCCAAGAATTCCTATGATGCCCACACTAGGGGTGTGGGTGGCAGGGATCTCATCTGGTTGCTTCTGTGGAGAGGCCCTGAGTCTGGGGCAATCTCTCCCTAGAAGGCTCACTCACTCTCTTGCAGGACCAGTTGGAATGCACAGGGGTTCCCCTTGCTCACTACTCTGTTTTGGTCCTGCTGCTGAAGTGCACGTGTAGGCTAACAGTCAGCTCTGTGACACTGTGCCCGCAGGACTCAGTGTCCACCTTTCCTGTGTGCTGCCTCTTTGTCCTTTCCCTCTGCCAGGAGGGGTTATGTTGACTGGTCCCTGGGTTGTGCGGGAAAGAGTTAGGTTGAGTGTACTCAAACCCAGATCCTGGGCCCAGATCTCTCTGCCAGAAGCAGCCTGGCGGTAGAATCTATGTTTGCTGATCCCAAGAGAGTACCAGGTAGGGTTGAGTGTCCTCAGATCCAGAGCTTGGGTTTCTCTGCTAGGGGCTGCTGGGTGAGGTGGAGAGAGGGTGCTGTGTCTTTGGCAGGCTGCCTCTCTGTCCTTCCCCTCTGACCTTCCCGTCTGCTAGGGCAAGCTTATGGAGGTGCTCTCAGGGGAGTGCCAGCAGGGGTTGGGGCTTCTCAGTCGGATCCTGAGCCCTGAGCTGGCGTTTCTCTGCCAGGGGTCGGGGTTGGGGGGCACTGGTGATAGAACTTGCTACTAGACCTTATTGCGCTGGACCCAGGAGAATCTCAGCACGTGTAGAATGACCACAGTCCCAGATCCCGAGCTGTAGTTTTTTTGCTAGGAGCAGCTGACAACACTGATTTCCGGCACTGTGAAGCTGCTGTGCACCTCTTTATCCTTCTGCTCTGCCACGGCAGGGTTATGGTGGTGCTTGGGGGAGTGCCAGAAAGGACTGGGTTTTCTCAGCCTCGATCTCCGGTTGGGGTACAGACAATGTGGTCTGAGGCAGATTCTGCTGAATGCCTCCTCCCTCCTCCGAAGAGGGAGTAGGGATTTTGAGCTGGGCGCTCAGCTTCTCTCCGTGCACGGCGGGAGCTCAGTTGTGATGGCGGCAGGTATCCTTGGTTGGAGAGACCTTCCAGGGAAAGACTGGGTGACCTGTGACTAGTCTGGCAACTTTCCTTCCCCTTGGTTTTTTTTTTTTTTTTTTTTTTTTTTTTTTTGCGACTGGGACTCTCAGTCTCAGGCACCCTTGTGCCCACCGATCAGCTTGGGAAAGTGATCAGGACAAGCAGGCTTGCGGCTCCAGCCCGGGGACCCAAAGCCCGCGTTAGCCAGGTTCTCTTCCGGGTTCTGGCTGTGCAGCCGAGAGTGGACCTGACCGATTCCCACAACGTGGGAGCCTCCCCTCACCTGGGAAACACGATTGATCGCTGTTGTTTCAGGGCCCAGAGTTCAGTCTCGTGGTCGCTGCACGGAGTGTGTTGTCCCGCTTCTCAGATATGGTGTTCTCCCGGCGCCGCCATCTTGGCCACCTCTCGTCATTTTTCTTTATAGCTGAACAATGTTACATAGTGTATATGTGCAAAATTGTATTTATCCGTGTGTCAGTTAAATGACATTCAGGTTATTTCCAGTGAACATGACTGAGCAAGTATCTGTGGAGCTTTGTATTGAGAGAGTTCTTTGGACATATGGAAGGAACAGGATAGTTGGTTCCTATAGTAGATATATTCAGTAGCTTTATTTGGTTCTCCCCAATGATTTCCAGAGTGAGTAGCCTAGTTTGCAATCCCCATGAAAATGTGTGAGAGTTCCCTTTTCCCCATATTCTCCCCAGCATTTGAGGTTGGTTGTTTCATTGGTCATTGTCACTATGACTAGGACAAGATGAAATATAAAAAGTGTTTTGATTTGCATTTCTCTAATTTGTTAGGCATGATAAAGTTTTAAAACACTTTTTAGCCATTTTTATTTCTCCTTTTGAGAAGTCTCTGTTTAGATCTCAAGCCAAATTTTTTTTTGGTTCTGCTTTTTCTTTTCTTATTATTTAATTATTTTTACTAATTACAGTTTATTCACTTTGTATCACCTCTATACCTCCCTCCTTCCTCACCTCCCAATCTCATCCTCTCTCTACCCAACCTGTGTCCCTCTCTCAGCCCACTGATAAGGGAGGTCCTCCTCCCATTCCCTCTGATCCTTGTCTGTCAGGTATCATCAGGAGTGGCTGCAATGTCTTCTTCTGTGGCCTGGTAAAGCTGCTCCCCCCACTTAGGTGATGGGGATGAAAGAGAAGGCCAATCAATTCCTGTCAGAGACAGTTCTTGTCCCCAATACTATGGAGGCCACTTGGATACTGAACTGCCATAGGCTACCTCTGTGCAGAGGTTCCAGGCTATCTCCATGAGTGGTCCTGGACTGGAGTATCAGTTTCAGAAAAGACCCCTATGTCCAGACATTTTGGATCTGTTGCTGTCCTTGCAGAGCTCCTGTCCTCTTCAGGTGTTACTATCTCCCACTTTTTTTATAAGATTCTCTGCACTCTGTCTAAAGTTTGGCTATGAGTCTCAGCATCTGCCTAGATACCCTGCAGGGTAGAGTCTTTCAGAGGACCTCTGTGGTAGGTTCCTGTCCTGTTCCCTGTTTTCTCCCTCCTCTGATGTCTATCCTCTTTGCATTTTTGAATGAAGATTGAACATCTTAGCCAGAGTCTTTTTTCTTGATTAGCTTCCTTAGCTGTACAGATTTTAGTATGTTTATCCTATATTATATATTTACTATCCACTTCTGAGTGAATATATACCCTGTGTGTCTTTCTGCTTCTGAGATACCTCTCTCAGGATAATCTTTTCCAGTTCCCACCATTTACCTACAAATTTCATGATTTCCTTGTTTTTTATCACTGAGTAATATTCCATTGTGTAGACATACCACAATTTCTGTATCCATTCCTCAACTGAGGGGCATCTGGGCTGTTTCCAGCTTTTGGCTTTTACAAATAAAGCTGCTACAAACATGGTTGAGCAGATGTCCTTGTTGTATACTGGACAGTCTTTAGGTACATGCCTAGGAGTGCTATAGCTGGATCTTGAGGGAGCGCTACTCCTAAATGTCTGAGAAAGTGCCAGATTGATATCCAAAGTGGTTGTATAAGTTTATCTTACCAAAAGCAATCTACAGATGCAATGCAAATCCCATCAAATTACCAACACAATTTTCACAGGCCTGGAAAGAAAAATTCTTAAC
>NW_026596363.1:0-42464 GCF_907164565.1 Psammomys obesus | reverse complement strand
TATATAAAATCCAGATTTCCCTCTCCTTCTTTCCTTTCTCTCACCTACTCTTCTACTTTCCCCTTCTTTCTTTCCTTCCTTCTTTGTGCTTCTCCTGTATCTTTCTGCTGTTGTTTATCATGATATTGCTTCCTCAGGATTGTAATCAAAGTTTTTCTAGTATTATTTCTATTAAACTCACTTGCTTTAACTGTTTTTGATTTTTAATGGAAGCCTGTCATGAGTGTGTCTTGATATTTGCACATTAAGAGCTCTTAAATTGGTCCTTGAGCTTTTATGTTTACTTTTTTCCCTAGTGATTGCTTATTTGCTTTGATGATATTTTTGTCTGTGGATTTAACTTGTATTCTCTCACTGTATTCTCACCCAGTACCCTGGCTATTTACCTTCTCATTTCATGTCTACTTTGCATAGTTCCCTATAAGCCAGCCCAGCTGTACATAGTTTATAAACCAGCTCTTTGCAGTGAGAACTGAAAAGCATCACACAGCCTGGGCAACCAAGATGAAGGCACAGACCCAGGTCTTCGTATTCCTGCTCCTCTGGTTGTCTGGTGAGAAATTAAAGATTATTAAAATATCATCAAAGTAATTCATTTGTAGAGAAACAGCTATTTATTATAGGAATCCAATAGTATGCAGGCAATGCCATTAGGAAAGGCATTTTAGATCCCAACATTTGTATCAGGAACTCTTTGTGTGTATATGTGTATACTCATTGTGTATTTCTGATTGCAGGTGCTGAGGGGAACATTGTGATGACCCAGTCTCCTGAATTCATGTCCACATCTGTAGGAGAGAGAATCACCCTAAGCTGCAAGTCCAGTCAGAATGTGAATAAGTATGTAGCTTGGTACCAGCAGAAACCAGGGCAGCCTCCTAAACCACTAATTTATTATGCATCCACTCGATACACTGGGGTTCCAGATCGCTTCACGGGCAGTGGATCTGGGACAGAGTACACTCTCACCATCAGCAGTGTGCAGGCTGAAGACCTGGCAGTTTATTACTGTATGCAGTATGACAGCTATCCTCCCACAGTGCTTCAGCCTCCAACACAAACCTCCTTGAGAGTCTCACCAGCTGCCTGCACCACACACAGTCCTGGGCCTGCACACTTCCCCCTTCTGCCTAAGATCTGCTAAGCATGACTAATTGATGCAACCTTCAGTAGAAAATTAATTAAGAGATCGCCTCCTTTCTTCCATATTTTTGGCAACACTGGTGTGTATAGATAAAAAGGAGAAGCTAAGTTAAGAGATTTAGATGGTGTGGTTTTGCACTGAGAAGATACAGTGCAACAAGAAGCATCAGTGAAGTTTATGTTGTCATGATGACTTTAGATATCTCTTTGTTATGCCTTTAGACTATGATGAATCTGTATAAAATAGGATAGAATTTAAATTATTTACATAGACTACAGCATCATGAGATTATTAGTTTTTATTAAAAATCCTCAAGCTCAGGTAAATGAAATCTATCAAGAAAATTGTCCATTTCAAATACATTTTCAAATTTTGTGGTGTATAGGCTTTTGAAGTAAGACCTAATGATTCTTTGAATTTCCTCAGTGTCTGTCATTATGTCTCCATTTTTGTTTATGATTTTGCTGATTTGGATAGTTTCTCCCTGCCTTTTGGTTAGTTTTGCTAAGGGTTTGTCTATATTGCTGATTTTGTCAAAGAACCAGCTCTTGGTTTCATCGATTTTTTGAATTGTTTTCTTTGTTTCTAACTCATTGATTTCAGGTATGAGTTTGATTATTTCCAACTGTCTACTCTTCTTTGGTTTGTCTGCTTCTTTTTTTTCCCCTAGGGATTTTAGGTGTGCAGTTAAGTCGCTTGTAAGAGATATCTCAGATTTCTATTTGGAGACATTTTAGTGCTATGGACTTTCTTCTTAGCACTGCTTTCATTGTGTCCCATAAGTTTGGGTATGTTGTACCTTCATTTTCAGTGCATTTTAGGAAGTAATTTCTTTTTTTCATTTCTTCCCTGACCACACTGTTGTTAAGTAGAGAGTTGTGCAATTTCTATGTGTATGTAAGCTTTTTATCATTTCTGTTGTCACTGAGGTCTAATTTTAGGCCGTGGTGGTCTGATCCGATACACAGAATTATTTCAATCTTCTTGTATCTGTTGATGCTTACTCTGTGCCTGACTATATGGTCAATTTTTGAGATGGTTCCATGAGATGATGAAAGAAAGTTGTAGTCTTTTGAGTTTGTGTACAGAGTTCTATAGACTTCTATTAGGTCCATTTGATTTAGGACCTCTGTGTCATTATTTCCCTATTTAGCTTCTGTCTACATGATCTCTCCCTTGATGAGAGTAGAGTATTGAAATAGTGTTGGGATCAATGTGTGATTTAAGCTTTAATAATGTTTCATTTACAAATGCAAGTGCTCTTGTATTTGGGGCATAGATGTTCATGACTGTGATGTCCTCCTGGTGTATTTTTCCTTTGAAGAGAATGAAGTGCTCCTCCTTATCTTTTTTGATAAATTTTGGTTGAAATTCTATTTTATTATTTATTAAGGTAGCTACTCCAGCTTTGTTAATCATTCCATTTGGTTGAAAAAACATTTTTCTAGCCCTTTACTCCGAGATGTTTATTTTTGTTTCAGAAGTGTGTTTCTTGAATACAGCAGAATGCTGGATCCTGTTTCCGCAAGCACTCTGTTAGTCTGTGTCTTTTTATTGGAGAGTTGAGGCCATTGATGTTGATAGGTAACAGTGACCAATGAGTGTTAGTTCCTTTTATTGTGGAGTTGGTGGTACTGTGTTTCTATACTTCTTTCCTTTCATTTTTTTGTTGTGAAGTTATCTATATCCTGTATTTTTTTGGGTGTAGTTGATTTCATTGGATTGGAAGTTTCCTTCAATTATCTTCTGTAGGGCTGGGTTGTTGTATAGATATTGTTTAAGTTCAGTTTTGTCATAGAATATTTTCTTTTCTTCAGCTATATTGATTAAAATCTTTCCTGTATATAGTAGTCTGGGTTGTCATCTGTAGTTTCTTAGAGTCTGCATGACACCTCCTACCAGATGCTTCTGGCTTTCATAGTTTCTGTTAAGAAATCTGGTATGATTCTGATAGTTCTGCCTTCATATGTTACTTGGCCTTTTTCCCTTGCTGGTTTTAATATTTTTTGTTTTTTTCTGTAGGTTTAGTGTTTTGACTATGAAGAGTTTCTTTGGAGCCAGGAATCCTATTTTTTATATTCTTATTATTCTTAGATTTTGTCTTTTCATGGCATTCTTGATTTCTTGGATGTGTTGTGATTGGAACTTTTCTGATTTTAATGTTTTGCCTGGATTCCACTGGTAGACCCATGGAACAGGGGCTTCAGTGTTGAGAATGCTGTCTCAAGGATCCCTATGTTGCCCACAGTGAGTGTGTGGGTGGGATGTCTGGCTGCTATCATAGAGGGACCCTGGATCTGGGGTTCTGCAATCACTCACTTAAAGGTGCACTCACTTGCTAGCAGGCCTAATCATAAAGCACAGAGAATCCCTGTTGTCAGAACAAAAATACTGCCTACACGCTAGGATAGGATCTTCACCAACCAAATGTCTGACAGAAGGCTGATATCCAGAATATATAAAAAACTAAAGAATTTAAAAAGCAACAAATTCAAGTAATTCAAATAAAAAAACTTATGTCCTACAGTGCTAAACAGAATTCTCTGTAGAGGAATATAGAATGACAGAGAAACATTTAAAGAAATGCTCAACATCCTTAGCCATCAGGAAGATGCAAATCAAAACAACTATGAAATTTTGCCTTGCACGCATCAGAATGGCTAAGATCAAAAAAATCAAGTGACAATACATGCTGGAAAGGATGTAGAGAAAGAGGTACCTTCCTTCTTTGCTGTTGGGAATGTAAATATGCTTAACCACTTTGGAAATCAATCTGGTGTCTTCTCAGACAGTTACTTCCTGAAGGTCCAGCTCTATCACTCCTAGGCATATATCCAAAATCTGCTCAAGTACACAACAAAGGACATTTGTTCAACCATGTTGGCAGCAGCTTTATTCGTAATAGCCAGAACCTGGAAACAACCCAGATGTCCCTCAATGAAGGAATGGGTATAGAAATTGTGGTACATTTAGACAATGGAATACTACTCAGCAATTATAAAGAAAGAAATCATGAAATTTGCAAGCAAATGGTGGGAATAAGAAAAGATCATCCTGAGCATGGTATCCCAGAAACAGAAAGACAGACACGGTATATACTCACTTATAAGTAGATACTAGATATATAATAGAATAAATGTGCAAAAATCTGTACACCTAAGGAAGGTGTGGTAGAAGGAGGGCCCTGGGTAAGATCATCAATCCTCACTTAGAAAGGCAAACAGGACAGACATTGGAAGAATGAGAAAACAAGAAACAGGGCAGGAGCCTACCAAGAATCTGAAAGATTCTACAAGATTCTACCTAGCACTGTATCGAAGTAAATACTGAGACAAACTTTGGGCAGTGTTCAGGGAATCTCAGGAAAGGAGGAGTTGAGAGTAAGACCTGAAGAGGACAGGAGCTCCACAAGGAGAGCAACAGCACCAAATAATCTTGGCACAGGGGTCTCTTCAGAGACTGATACTCCAACCAAGGACCATTCATGGAGATAACCTAGAACCTCTGCACAGATATAGTCCGTGGCAGTTCAGTGTCCAAGTGGGTTCCATAATAAGGAAAACAGGGACTGTCTCTGACATGAACTGATTGGCCTGCACTTTGAACACCTCTCCTTTTGGGAGAAACAGCCTTACCAGGCCACAGAGGAAGACAATGCAGCCACTCCTGATAAAACCTGATAGACTAGGATCCGAAGGAAGTAGTGGAAGACCTCCCATATCAGTGGACTCAGGGAGGGCCTGGATAGAAAAGGGAGAGGGATGGTGGGATCAGGAGAGGAGGAGGGAGGAACAGGCAAAATACAAAATGAATAAATTCTAATCAATAAATATAAAAATAAAAAAATAAAAAAGTAAAGGACAAAGAATTATTGTTCTGTGTCATTGTCCAAAGTAGTCTTGGCAAGGTCCATTGTGATCATGGTGCTTGAGCCTTTAAAGAGTTAAGGTATCAGTCCTTGTGAAGTGTATGTTTCCTCCTGAAGGGCCATGGATATCAGTCCTAGGGCAGTTGTGACTGGCACATCCTGTGTTTTCTTTGCCAACAGTGGCTGATGTAGTTCTCCTCTCACCTTGATCCAGCACCTCTCTTTAAATAGTTTAGAAGATGTTACCCTTCATAATAAACTTGTTAGTCATAGTCATCAAGGTATGCAAACCTTCCTGGTCACATCTTTTCCTTGTTTTTTCTTAGTTCCTCTTTCTGTCCTTCTTCCACTTGACATCTCATAATTCCTGACCTTTATATCTTCAGGTTTATGTCACTGTAGAATGTTTTTCTTCCTGTGTCCCTTGTTATTGATAGATTTCTTGAGTACAATAGTGTTGGTTGGAACCTGTGGTCTCTCAGAGTTTGTAGAACATCCTTAAAGGACCTTTGTTTTAGGGGCTTCATTGAGAAATCAGGTGTCATTTTGATGGTCCTGCTGTATATGTGACTTTGTCTTTTCCCCTTGAATCCTGTAATAACCCCCACCCCGTATATGTTGAGTATTTTGATTGCTATGTGTTGTGGATAAATTCTTTTATTTATTTTTTTTTTACATTCTTTTTGGTATACTGTATGGATTTGTACATTGCTTGACAGGCAACTCATTGTTTAGATCAAATAAATAGCCTATGATTTTTGTTGAAAGTATTCTCTGTGCTTTTGACCTGATTTTTTATTTTTGTTTCCTCCCAATGGAAGATAAACTGTGAAACAGCCTTCAACATATTCCCATAGGAGATGTGTATGTATGTATGACATTCATCTCTTTCCAAGTGTGTGTGCTTGTGGGACATTGATTTGGAAAAACAAAAACCCAGGATAGCTAAAACAATTGCGTATAATAAAAGAACTGGAGGTGTCACCATTCCTTATTTCAAGTAGTATTACAGAGTCATAGCAATAAAACTGCATGACATTTGCATGAAAGACACATTGATCAGTGGAATCAAGTTGATTCCATAACATAAACATAAACAAACATAAACATATGGAGGTATGGATATCATATTCTTTAAAAATAAACAGAAAATGCATATTGGAAAACAACATGTTCAATAAATTGTGCAGGTAGTACTGTATGCCTGCACATAGAAGAATACAAATAGATCCACACTTATCATCTTACACAATACTCAAGTCTATGTGACTGAAAGATCTCAGCAGAAACCAGATACACTGAGCACAATAGAAGACACACTGGGATATAGCCTCCAAAACATTACCATAGGAGATGATTGTCTGCAAAGAATAGCTATAGCACAGACAGTAAGATCAACACTTGATAAATGGGATCTCAAGTAAGAGAAATTTTTTCTAAGGCAAAGAAATACTATCAATTTGTAAAATAGCTGCCTATAGAATAAGAAAAGATCCATATCCAATAGAAGACTGGTTGATATCCAACATACATAAAAAATTAAGAAATTAGACATCAACAAAAAAAGCAGTGTAATTAAAAATGCAGTACAGACCTGAACAAAGAATACTGAATAAAGGAAACCCAAGAGATTGAGAAAAACTAAAAGAAATGTTCAACATCCTTAATCACTGGGAAAAAGCAAACCAAAACTACTTTGAGATTCTATCTTGCACCTGTCAAAATGGCTCAGATCAATAACACAAATGAGCTCATGATGATGAGGAATGTAGATCATGGGACACAATCCCCTGTTGCTGGTCGGAGTGAAAACTTATATAGCCATTGTGGAAATTGCAATGGTGGTTCTACAGAAAAATTGGAATTGATCCACCTCAAGAACCAGCTCTACCGCTTTTGGGCATTAACCCAAAGGGCACTGAATCTGATCACAAGGACCATGTTCTCTGTGGCTTCCTTCATAATAGCCAGACTCTGGAAACAATGTAGATGTCCTTAAACTGATGAATAGACATAGAAATTGTGGTACATTTACAATTGAGTATGACTCAGTTATGAAAATAATGATGGCATGGAACTTGTGGAAGTAGCCAACCAATATTTCATTTGATTCAAGCCCCACTTCCCAAGATAGAACTCATACCCAAAACTGCTAGAGTAACCAAGAACTAGACTATACTGCTCAGACAATTAGGATTAAACCAAACACTATTGGTCATAAAAAGTATCAATACAATGACTTTGAATGATATTCTGCTCTAGTCATAAAGCCATACCTTTTCCACTAATCATCAGAGAGGTTTTTCCAGCAACAGATGTGAACAGATGCAGAGAATCACAGCCAGACATTATGCAGAGAGAGTGTAAATAGGAGGTCTCCATCAAACCCATTTATTCAGATATCAGAGATTTCTAAGAACAGTTTAAGAGGCAGAGTGGGTGCAGGACACCAGGAGAACAAGGCCCTGTGAATCAACTAAGCAATGCTCATATGAGTTTACAGAGATGAAAAGGGCAAGCATTGGATCTCCAATGGCCTGAGGAATGTCCTCTGTGTAAATATTACAGCTTTTAGCTTAGAACTTTTATGTTGCTCTTGCTGTGATAATGAGTGAGTCTGACTCTTGGGTCTATACTAGGGACTCTTTTCCTCCTCTTATGTTCTGATATGCACCTTCGATATGATAGTTTTTGTTTCATTTTATTATATGTGTATTTTTGTGATGTCTGATTGTTATCTCTTAGAAACCTGTTTTTCTTTATTTGATAAGAGTCAGAAAGGGAGTGGATCCTGAGGAGGAGCTGCACAGAGGATCTGGGAGGAGTGGAGGGATGGGAAAATATAATCAAGATATATTGTTTTGAAAGAGAATCTATTTAACAACAAAAACACAAACGCAAAAACAAGCCTAAAAACACATAAAAAATAACCCCCTCAAAAGTCAGTTAAATATACATTAAATAGAGTATTTGATCTTTTCTGGTGGATTTCACTCCAGGAATTTCAGAATAAATCAATTCTAAAACAATTTCAGAATAAATCCTGGTCATCTCATAGTTGAACAAAAGCATGGAAAGCAACACAACCCCAGAGCATATACAGTAGCAGTTGTTCTTCCTCCTTGATCTCTCCTGGGATCAAGAGCATTAACTCCCCAGGCTAGGTAGCAGGAACCTCATTTTGAGAATGAATGACAATGAGAGTGAAGGCAAGAGCAGAACTGAGTTTTCATTTAAACCATGAAGAGAAGGGAATGAAGAGAAGAGAATGGAATATTACTCAGTAATAAAAAAACAAAGAAATCATGAAATTTGCAGGTAAATGGTGGTAACTGAAAAAGATCATCCTAAGTGATGTATCCCAGAAGCAAAAAGACACACAGGATATATACTCACTCATAAGTGGATATTAGACATGTAATATAGGATAACCTTACTAAAATCTGTACACTTAAAAAAGCTAAACAAGCAGGAGGACTCTGGGTAAGATGCTCAGTCTTCATTTAGAAAGGCAAATGAGATGGGCACCAGAAGAGCAAGAATATTGAAACAGGACAGGAGCCTACCGCAGAGAGCCTCTGAAAGACTACCCTTCAGGGTACCAAAGTGGATGCTGAGACTCATAGCCAAATTTGGGCTGAGTGCAGAGAATCTTATGAAATAAAGGAAAGCTAGAAATACCTGGAATGGACAGAAGCTTCAAGAAGAGCACCAAAACCAAAAAATCTGGACACAAAGGTGCTTTCTGAGACTGATACTGTAACCAAGGAACATTCATGGAGATAACCTGCACAGATGTAGCCCATTGTAGTTCAGTGTCCAAGTTGGTTGCCTAGTAATGGGAACAGTGACTGTCTCTGAAATTAACTGTTTGGTCTACTTTTAGATCATCTCAACCCTCAGGGATTTGAAGCCTTACCAGGGCATTGAGGAAGACAATGCAACCACTACTGATGACACCTGATATAGTAGGATCATATGGGAGGGGAGGAGGACCTCTCCTAACAGTGGACTGGGGGAGAGGCATGGGTGGAGAAGAGAGAGGAAGGATGAGATTGGGAGGGGAAGAGGGACTAAGCTACAGATGGGATACAAAGTGAATAAACCGTAATTAATAAAAATAAAAATATATAAAAAGACAGTGTCTTGCAGCCCTTTTTTAGTGTCTGTTCTATATCTGGATTCTGTTTATTCTCCATGAACATCTCCAATACTTGGGGTCAGAGACATTCTCTTTAATATGACTACTCCACAGTTACATGTTCTCTGTACTTTGACCAATTGTGAGCTTCTATCTTACCTTCTTTGTACTATAAGAAGAGGGTTTTTGGATGAATCCTAAGAATAGCATGATTCTATGTGCTCAAATATAAGGATGTGAAAGCACTTTGATGCATGTCCATTCAGAAAACAATATAAAACAAACAATGGTAGCTTTTTTCTTGGTTCAAAGACTATCACCTATATAGTTTCTTGAAAATGTTTGCGTTTCTAGTCATTACCATTAATTTCATTCCCTAGGTTTCATGTAAGGATGGGAAATACTTCCTAAAAGTTAATCTCTAGAGTCCTAAGTATGTCAGCCTGCAATACAACCCCCCTCTAGAGCTCAGCCTGTCGGCCAGTGTCTGAAGCAGCAGCTTTTCTATCTCCACACAGAAATAATAACAGTCTCCACACTTTCTTCTCCTCTGTGTGTCAACACAACATTGACTAAAATGTATCCAGGGAAAACATGTCCTCACTGTGACCATTGTATCACAGGCTCTCATTGCCCTTAGCATTAACCTCAAAATTACCGAGAGACTTCTCAAGTCAGGAAGTCTCAGTTATATGCTGGCCTCTATGAATAAGCCATTTTATTTGTTTCCACAAGGAGGAGCTTTCCCAGGCTCTGTGCATTTAAGACCTTCTGCCTTTCATGAACACAGAGCCCTATGCATGGGTAAAGGGCTCCAATCTGCGCTTTGAACTGACAAATCTCTTCCATCAGGCCTGCTCTCAAATACCTGCTTCTGAAGATGGCATTCTTCTCCCTTTATTTCTGTTGCAGCTCCCACCAGTGCATTCACTTTTCATCTTATTGTCTATGACCTTAGTATTTTTCTGACTAACAGTACCAACTACTCTCTCATCAATGTAAATGAATAGGAAATTTACACGTTAACTTCCTTTGAATGACAACATATGTACATGTTAAGGAAACTATGTAATGGGAGACAGGAGAGTGTGTACATACATACATTTGAAATGATGTCTAGCTGTGTTTCTGTGTCAATAAACTATTTATCATGGGTTGTTGGCATATGCCTGTTTCTCTTCTGCCAGAAACCTAAATTCTCAGATTATAAGCACTCGTCAACCAAACTGGGCACAGATGTGACACTTAAAGCCATAATATGGGGCAAATTAAGTCCAATAATGGTATAGGGATAATATCTTAGGAAGATGGCTAGGAATGTAAACCTAAATATTTTTTTTTACCTTGTGTATGAAAGTTTTTTTTTAATTTTATTTTTTTCTTATCAATTACATTTTATTAACTCTGTATCCCAGCCGTGTCCCGATCCCTCATTCTCTCCCAGTCCCTCCTTCCCTCCCTCATCTCCACCGTGCCCCTTGCCAAGTCCACTGATAGGGGGGACCTCCTCCCCATTCATCTGATCCTGTTTTATCAGGTATCTTCAGGACTGGCTGCAAAGCTCTCCTCTGTGACCTAACAGGACTACTCCTCCCTTGGGGGTGGGGAGGACAAAGAGCCAGTCATTGAGTTCCTGTTAGAAATAGTCCTTGTTCCCCTCACTATGGGAAACCAAGGGGTTACTGAGCTACCACAGGCTACATCTGAGCAGACGTTCTAGGTTATATCCATACACGGTCTTTGGTTGAATGTCAATCTCAGAAAAGATCCTGTGCCCAGATATATTTGGTCCTTGTGGAGCTCCTATCCTTTCCCCATCAGACTAACTCCCCTTCTTTCTTTTGATTCCCTGTACTCTGCCAAAGGTTTGGTCATGAGTCTTTGCTTTGAAAACACTGCTAGTTAGAGTCTTCCAAATGCGCTCAGTAGACTCCTGTCATACGTTCAATGCACATCCCTTCTGTCTTTCTAAAAGAGGATTGATCATCTTACCCCATGTCCGCTCTCTTGATTATCTTTTTTAGGTGTACAGATTTCATTATGTTTATCATATCTTATAAGTCTATCTAAGTGAGTATGTACCGTGTTTGTCTTTCTCCTTCTGGGATATTTCACTCAGGATGATCTTTTCTAGATCCCACCATTTGCCTGCAAATTTCATGATTTCCTCCTTTTTGATTGCTGAGTAGTGTTTCATTGTGTAAAAATACCACAATTTCTGTACCCATTCCTCCGTTGATGGACATCTGGGTTGTTTCCAGGTCCTGGCTATTACAAATAAAGCTGCTATAAACATGGTTGAGCAAATATCCCTTTTGTGTACTTGAGCAAACTTTGGGTATATACCTAGCAGTGGTATAGCTGGGTCTCGAGGAAGCACTATTCCTAATTGTCTTAGAAAGCGCCAGATAGATTTCCAGAGTGGTTGTACCAGTTTACATTCCCACCAGCAGTGGAGGAGGGTTCCCCTTTCTCCACAACCTCTCCAGCATGTGTTGTCCCTTGAGTTTTTCATCTTGGCCATTCTGATGGGTGTAAGGTGATATCTCAGGGTCGTTTTGATTTGCATTTCCCTGATGGCTAATGAGGATGAGCATTTCTTTAAGTGTTTCTCTGCCATTCGATATTCTTCTGTTGAGAATTCTCTGTTTAGCTCTGTTCCCCATTTTTTAATTGGATTACTTGGTTTGCTGAAGCTTTTCAGCTTCTTTAGTTCTATGTATATACTCGATATTAGTCCTCTGTCAGATAAAGGGTTAGTGAAGATTCTTTCCAAATCTGTAGGCAGTTGTTTTGTTTTGATGACAGTGTCCTTTGCTTTACAGAAGCTTTTCAGTTTCATGAGGTCCCATTTATTGATTGTTGCTCTTAGAGCCTGTGCTGTTGGTGTTCTGTTCAGGAAGTTGTCTCCTGTGCCAATGAGTTCTAGGCTGTTCCCCACTTTTTTTCCTAACAGATTTAGAGTATCTGGTTTTATGTTGAGGTCTTTGATCCACTTGGACTTTAGTTTTGTGCAGGGTGACAAATATAGATCTATTTTCATTTTTCTGCATGTGGACATCCAGTTGGACCAGCACCATTTGTTGAAGATGCTGTCTTTTTTCCATTGAATGGTTTTGGCTTCTTTGTCAAAAATTGAGTATTCATAGGTGTGTGGGTTTATTTCTGGGTCTTCTATGCGGTTCCATTGATCCTCCTTTCTGTTTTTATGCCAATACCATGCAGTTTTTATTACTATTGCTCTGTAGTACAACTTGAGATCGGGGATGGAGATACCTCCAGATGATCTGTTGTTGTACAGGATTGTTTTGAAGATTCTGGGTTTTTTGTTTCTCCATATGAAGCTGAGAATCTTTTTTTCAAGGTCTGTAAAGAATTGAATTGGTATTTTGATGGGAATAGCATTGAATCTGTAGATTGCTTTTGGCAGGATGGCCATTTTCACAATGTTAATCCTACCAATCCATGAGCATGGGAGATCTTTCCATCTTCTGATATCTTCTTCAATTTTTTTTATTCAGAGACTTGAAGTTTTTCTCAAACAGGTCTTTCACTTGCTTGGTTAGTGTCACACCAAGGTACTTTATGTTATTAGTGGCTATTGTGAAGTGTGTTGTTTCCCTAATTTCTTTCTCGGCCCTTTTGTCTTTGGTATACAGGAGGGCTTCTGATTTTTTTGAGTTGATTTTGTATCCTGCCACTTTGCTAAAGGTGTTTATCAGCTGGAGGAGTTCTCTGGTTGAATTTTTGGGGTCGCTCATATATACTATCATATCATCTGCGAATAGTGACACTTTGACCTCTTCCCTAAATATTTTTTTATCACATGTCTCACCACCACCAGCCATCCTTCGAGTAAACCCTAATAAGATTGGAAGTGATTGTAACTCACAGCCCCATTTATATAGTACAAGTTGTGGAATTCTAGCTATACTATTGATTGTGTGCCTAAATTCAAACACTGTAATAGAGCTTGGAGCTATCACAATTTCCACTGGTTAACTCTAGGAGGAGCTATGAACTGTAGGCTTCTTCTGGGGGAGACTAGAGAGTAGTTTGTGGAGGAACCTGGTTGAAGTAGTGATCCTCCCTGGCCATGTCTACAGCATAGAGGGTCACCACCAGCTGCAAGATCAGTGGTATCTTTGCAGCTCTCAGAACCAGCTGCTTAGCCTGATTCCAGCAAAAGCAGAGAAAGGCTTCTCATTTGTACACCTGGGTAACTTCAAGGCATTTTGACTGATCCTGGATATAGGACAGAGTTTCATCACCATGAGCATTGAGACTGAAGATGTTACAGGTTATTTCCATGAAGAGTGTTTCAGCCTCCTCCTCGGTGCATTAGCTTGTAATACAGACACCTTTAGAGCTCATCCTTTCATCCAGTTTCTGAGGCATCAGTTTTTTCTATCTCTACATAGCCTAGTAATCACTCTCCCATCATCACAATGGTCAGTTAGACAGCCTTACCCTACTCAAATAGAATTGAAAGTCTAGGAGAGCATTCAACAGCCAATATGTCCTTTAATATTTTATGGGAGATACTACTGTGAGTGAAGATTAAATAATTATTTTCTGTTACTTTTGCCTATCTTGATAGCATGATTTTAAAGGTGATTTGATAAAAAATATTCTCATTTTTATGACTGTGTTCATTAGCAGAATAAGTATTTTAGAAATAATTAAAATTTTTCTTTTCATATTAATCATCTATATTTTTAAAATGGATAATCTTTAAATTCCAGTAATGGCCTTATTTTTTTTTATTAAATTTCTGATATTACCTTTGTATAAAATTAGTTTCTGTCCTAGTTATTTAGTAAAAATGAAAGTACTTACAGAAATCATGAGGAATTATGGTACATAAATAAACAAGGCAGGAATACATCAAATATCTGGCAGACATTGAATATGTAAACAATGAAAGATAAGTGCTTTCATGTGTCTAAATTCCATAGTCTCCATGTGTTCTACATATGGACAGAAAACATATGGTCAGCAGCAGAGACTCAGAGAGCACCTTACTAACCACACTGCTCCTTATCCTGTCGTTATTAAAAAATTAACTGTATTGGAATATACACATTATACATAAAATTGTATTTTATAAAAGCAATCTAATTTCAAAATTATGTTATATAATCATATTTATACCAAATACTGATGAGATTTTATGATAAATAAATACAAACTAAAATCATCTGAGAGGGACAAACTTCAATAGAGAAAAAGCCTTAGTAGTACTGGGCATTGGGCAAGATTGTAGGGCATTTTCTTAATTACTATTTGATGGGGGAGGATGCAGTCCATTGTAGGTGATGCCAGCCATTGATGGTGACCCTGGCTTCCCCAACAAAGCAAACTGAGCAAGCTATGAGGAAGAATCTAGTAAGCATCTCTCCTCTATGGCCTGTGTTCAGCTACTGCCTCTGGGTTTCTTCTCTGTTTGAATCCCAGCCCTGACTTCCCTCAGTAATGGACTGTTACTTGGAAGTATAAGAAAAATAAAATTTCCCATCGTTTTATGTCACTTTTAGTCATGACATTTTATCATAGCCATAATAATTCTTAAAATTCCTTACCCTCCTCTTTCTCTCTTTTCCATGTTTCATTTACTACAGGTTTCTTTCCCTTTCCTAGTTCTCCTTATATATATCCACTATAGGTGAATTCATGTTTAAATATTCATGTTTAAAATATAAGATTTGTAAATGAGATTATGCATGTAATAATTTTGTTTCTAAGCTACATGACCTCTACCTCTTTCTCATGGGCCACATACCACTCTGAATTCTTCTAGAGTATTCTCAATAGAGGAATATTGAATGGCAGAGAAACACTTAAAGAAATGCTCAACATCCTTAGTTATCATAGAGATGCAAATCAAAACAACCTTGAGTTTTCACCTTGCAGCTGTCAGAATAGCTAAGATCAAAAACTCAATTGACAACACATGAGGTGCTTTCTCAGAAACTTAGAAAATGCGCTTTCTCAAGATCCAAAAATAGCACTCCTAGGCATATATCCAAAAGTTGATCACATCCACAACAATGACATTTGTTCAACCATGATTGTAGCAGCTTTATTTGTAATAGCCAGAACCTTGAAAAAACCCAACTGACCATCAATGGAGAAATGGATACAGAAATTGTGGTACATTAACACAATGGAATACAAGTCAGTAATTAAAAACAAGGAAATATATTCACTTATAAGTGGATACTAGACCTATAAGATAGGATAAACTTACTAATATCTGTACACCTAAGGAAGCTAAACAAGAAGGAAGACACAGGGTAAGAGGATAAATCCTCACTTAGAAAGACAAATGGAATGGGCATCAGAAGAAGGAAAAAACAAGAAACAGGACAGGAGCCTATCACAGAGGTTCTCTGAAAGACTCTACCTAACAGTATATCAAAGCAGATGCTGAGACTCATAACCAAACTTCGGGCAGAGTGCAGGGAATCATATGAAAGAAGAGGTAGTTAGTAAGAACTGGCGAGTACAGGAGCTCCACAAGAAGAGCAACAGAACCAAATTATCTGGGCTCAGGGCTATTTTCTGAGACTGAAACTCCAACCAAGGTCCATTCATGGCTGTAACCTAGAACCCCTGCACAAATGCAGTCCATGGAAACTCAGTATCCTAAGGGGTTTCCTCCTAAGGGGAAGAGGGACTGTCTCTGACATGAACTGAGTGGCTGTGTCTTTGACCCCTGTCACCCACCTCGAGGGAGGAGCAGCCTTGCCAGGCCAGAGAGGAGTACAATGGAGCCAGTCCTGATGAGACCTGATTAGCTAGGGTCAGATTGAAGGGGAGGTGGACCTCCCTATTGGTGGGCTTAGAGAGGGGAATGGGAAAAGATGAGGGAGAGAGCAAGAGTGGGATTGGGACGAAATGAGGGAGAGGCTATAGCTGGGATACAAAGCAAATAAAATATAATTAATGTAAAAAAAAATCAAAATTTAATTAAAAATACCAAAGCCACTTTTTTAAATTTAAATTTTAATTTTTTATTAATTACACTTTATTAACTTTGTATTCTCCCATAAGCCCCTCCCTCTCCCCTCCTGATCCCACCCTCCCTCCACCTTCTTCATGCATGTCCCTCCCCATGTCCACTGGTAGAGGAGGTCCTCTTCTCCTTCCTTCTGATCACATCAGGAGTGCCAAAGCCACTTTTTAAGAAAGTATTTATTGGGTCTTTCAGAGAACTAGAATCCGTGATAGCAGAATGAAAGCAGCAGGTGGCAGACCTTGTTTTAGCTGGAGCAGAAGCTCAGGGCTCACATCTCAAAATCTATGCATGTATTTAGATATGTATGTATGTCTACCATATATGTGCTATAACTGGGATTATAGATGACTGAGAATCATCAGACAATTCATTGGAATCAAACATGAGTGTTTCATAAGAGAATCAAATGCTCATAACTACTGATTTGACTCTCTATTCCCAAACCATTCTGTTTTAATATGTATTTCCTTTAGCTGCTCAATTTTTCTTTTCTCTCAACATTTCCATTCTCTCTCCAATCCAGATTTCCCTCTCCTCTCTATCCTCTCTTTTCTTACTTACTCATCTGTTTTCCCCTTCTTTTTTCCTTTCTTCTTTCTGCTTCTCCTGTTTCTTTCTGCTGTTGTTGATTAGTATATTTATTGTTTCCTCAGGATTGTAATCAAAGGTTTTCCAGTATTATTTCTATAAAACTCACTTTATTTAAATGCTTTTGATTTTTAATGGAAGCCTGTCATGAGTGCATTTCAATATTTTTGGATTGATAGCTCTAAGTTGGTCCTTGAGCTTCTGACTTTACTTTTCCCCCCAGTGGTTGCTTCCTTGTTTTGATGATATTTTTGGCTGAAAATTTAACCTGGATTCTCAATCAGCCCAGTACCCTGGCTATTTACTTTCTCATGTGATGACTGTTTTGCATAGGTCCCTCCAAGACAGCCCATCTGCCCATAATTTATAAACCAGGCTTTTGCAGTTAGAACTGAAAAGCATCAGACAGGCTGGGGTACCAAGATGGAGTCACACACCCAGATCTTCATATTCCTGCTCCTCTGGACGTCTGGTGAGTATTAAAGAGTATTAGAATATCATCAAATTAATTCATTCATAGAGAAACAGCTATTTTCTATAGGAATCCAGTGGTATTCAGGCAAAGCCATTAGAAAAGGCATTTTAGATTCCAACATTTGTATCAGGAACTCTTTGTGTGTATATGACTATACTCATTGTCTATTTCTGGTTGCAGGTGCTGAGGGGGACATTGTGATGACCCAGTCTCCTGAATTAATGTCCACATCTGTAGGAGACAGGATCACCCTAAGCTGCAAGTCCAGTCAGATTGTGAATGGATATGTGGATTGGTACCAGCAGAAACCAGGGCAGCCTCCTAAACTGCTAATCTACTCTGCGTCCAGTCGATACACTGGGGTCCCTGATCGCTTCACAGGGAGTGGATCTGGGACAGATTTCACTCTCAGCATCAGCAGTGTGCAGGCTGAAGACCTGGCAGTTTATTACTGTCAGCAGCATAGCAGCTATCCTCCCACAGTGCTTCAGCCTACAACACAAACCTCCTTGAGAGTCTCACCAGCTGCCTGTACCACACTCAACCGTGGGCCTGCACACTTCCGCCTTCTGCCTAATATCTGCTAAGCATGACTAATTGATGAAATCTTCAGTAGAAAATTAATTAAGAGATAGCCTCCTTTCTTCCATATTTTTGGCAACACTGGTGTGTATAGAAAAAAGAAGCTAAGTTAAGAGATTTAGAAGTTGTCGTTTTGCACTGAGAGGATACAGTATAAGCAAGAAACATCATTGAAGCTTATGGTGTCATGCTGACTTTAGATATCTCTTTGTTATACATTTAGCCTATGATGAATCTGTATAAAATAGGATGATAGACTTTAAAATTATTTACATAGAATACATAATCCTCAGATTATTAGTTTAGATTAAGTAGCCTCAAACTTTGGTAAATGATCTTTCAAGTAAATTTTCCGTTTCATTTAGATTTTCAAATTTAATGGTGTATTGACTTTTGAAGTTTGACCTAAGGAGTCTTTGAATTTCTTCAGTGCCTGTCATTATGGCCTCCATTTTGTTTCTGATTTTGTTGATTTGTATAGTTTCTCTCTGACTTTTAGTTAGTTTGGTTAAGGGTTTGTCTATCTTGTTGATTTTCTCAAAGAAACAACGCTTGGTTTCTTTTGAATATCTGAATTGTTGTTGTTTTTTTCATATAATAAACAGTTTAATGCTGCAATTATATGAGGATGTATAAATTTGAAAGACCTGGATTGCATTATCAGCACACAGAAAGATGAGGAACTCTGGGCAACTGCACATGTGGTATGCTTTCCTCTATATGTCTGTGTCTACTGCATATATGCATCTGATTTTTATTTATTACAATTTATTCACTTTGTATCCCAGCTATGCCCCTTTTCTCGTCTTCTCCAAATCCCACTCTCCTTTCCTCTCCTCCTCCCATGCCCCTGCCTCAGTCCACTGATAGGGTTGGACCTCCTCCCCTTCCATCTGACCCTAGCTAATCAGGTTTCATTATGGACTGGCTGCTTTGTTTTACTCTGTGGCCTGGTAAGACTGCTTCCCCCTGAGGGGAAAGAGTCAAAGAGTCAGCCACTGTGTTTATGTTAGAGACAGCTCCTGTTCCCCTTACTAGGTATTCCACCTGGAGACTGAGCTGCCATGGGCTACATCGGTGCAGGGGTTTTAGGTTATCTCCATGCATGGACCTTGGTTGGAAAATAAGTCTCAGAAAAGTGTCCTGTGCTCAGAATTTTTTGGTTTTATTTTTCTCCTTGTGGAATTCCCTGCCCCTTCCTGGTCTTGCTATCTCCCGTTTCTTTCATAAGATTCTCTGCACTCCTCCCAAAGTTTGGCTATGAATCTCAGGAAATGTTTTGATATGCTTCTGGGTAGAGCCTTTCAGGGGCTCTCTGTTTTAGGCTCCTGTCATGTTCCCTGTTTTCTCCCACTTCAGATGTCCGTACTGTTTGCCATTCTGTGTGAGGTTTCATCATCTTACACTGGGTCCTCCTTCTTGCTTAGCTTCCTTAGTTGTACAGATTTTAGTTTGTTTATGTTATATTATAAGTCTAATATACACTTATGAGTGAGTATATACCATGCATGTCTTTCTGCTTTTGGGATAGCTCACTCAGGATGACCTTTTCTGGATCCCACCATTTGCCTGCAAATTTCATGATTTCCTTGTTTTGAAATTTTTTAAAATTCCATTGTGTAAGTGTACCACAATTTCTCTATTCATTCCTCAGTTGAGGGACATCTGGGTTGTTTCCATATTCTACCTATTATGAATACATGTGCTATGAAACATGGTTGAGCAAATGTCTTTGTTGTGTGCTTGAGCATATTTTGGATATATGCCTAGGAGTGCTAAAGCTGAATCTTGAGGAAACAGTGTTCCTAATTGTCTGACAAAGTGCCAGAATGATTTCCAAAGTGGCTGTACAAGTTTACATTCCTAGGAGCCGTGGTGGAGGATTTCCCTTTTTCCACATCCTCTCCAGCATGTGTTGTCACTTGACTTTTTGTTCTTAGCCATTCTTTTCTTTGTAAGATGAAATCTCAGGGTCGATTTGATTTGCATTTTCCTGATGACCATGGACATTGAGCATTTCTTTAAGTGTTTCTCTGCCATTTGATATTCTTCTATAGAGAACTCTGTTTATCTCTGTACCCCATTTTTAAATTGGATTAATCAATTTATTGCTTTTTAACTTCTCAAGTTCTTTATATGTTCTGGATATTGGCCCCCTGCCAGATATAGGTTTGTTGAATACCCTTTCCCAGTCTGTGGTTTATCCCTTTGTTTTGATGACAGTGTCCTTTGCTTTACAGAAGCTTTTCAGTTTCATGAGGTCCCATTTATTGATTGTTGATCTTAGAGCCTGTGCTGTTGGTGTTCTGTTCAAGAAGTTGTCTCCTGCCAATGAGTTCCATGCACGTTCCCACTTTTTTTCTAACAGATTTAGTGTGTCTGGTTTTATGTTGTGGTCTTTGATTCACTTGGACTTTAGTTTTGTCCAAGGTGATTAATATGTCTCTATTTGTACTTTTCTACATGTAGACAACCAGTTAGACCAGCATCATTTTTTGAAGATGTTTTTTTTTTTCCATTGTATGTTTTTTTTGCATCTTTGTCAAAAATCCATTTCCATTGGAGTATGGGTTTATTTCTGGGTATTCTATTTGATTCAATGGATCTATCATGTTGTTACTATGCCAGTAACATAGAGGTTTTTATTTTTATTTTTATTTTTTATTGTTCTGTAGAACTGCTAGGGATCAGGAATGGTGATACCTACTGAGAATCTATTGTTATACAGGATTTTAAAATCAATTTTGGGTTTTTTGATTTTCCATATGAAGTTGAGATTTCTTCTTCCAAGTTCTGTAAGGAATTGTGTTGGTATTTTGTTGAGAATTGCATTGAATTTGTAGATTGCTTTTCACAGGATGGCCATTTTCATTATGTTAATACTGCTGATCCATGAGCATGGGAGATCTTACCATCTTCTGATATCTTCTTCTATTTCTTTCTTCATAGACTTGAAGTTTTTTTTTTCAAACAGATCATTCACTTGCTTGGTTAGAGTCACATCAAAGTACTTTATGTTATTTGTGGCTATTGAGAAAGGTGTAGTGTCCCTAACTTCATTTTAAGCCCTTTTGCCTTTTATGTACAGGAGGGATACTGAATTTTTTTTTTTTGAGTTAATTTTTTCGCAGCCAGTTTGCTGAAAGTGTTTATAGGCTAAGAAGTTCTATGGTTGAATTTTTGGCATCACTAATGTACACTATCATATTATCTGCAAATAATAATACTTTGACTTCTTCCTTTCTGATTTGTATCCCCTTGAACTCTTATTTGTCTTATTGATCTAGATAGGAGTTCAAGTACTATGTTGAAGAGATGCGGAGAGAGTCAGCAGTCTTGCCTTGTTTGATTTCAGTGAGAGTCATTTAAGTGTCTCTCCATTTTGTTTGATGTTGGCTATAGGCTTACTCTATAATGTCTTTACTATATTTATGTATGTGCATTGTATCCATGATTTCTCCAAGTCTTTAAACATGAATGGGTGTTGGAATTTCTCAAATGCTTTTTTGTAATCTAAGAAGTGGATCATATGATTTTTCTCCTTCAGTTTGTTTATATGGTGGATTACATTGATGGATTTCTGTATACTAAACCACCCCTATATGCCTGGGTTGAAGCTTATTGGTCATAGTTGATGATATCTCTTATGTGTTTTTGGATTCGGTTTGCAAGTATTTTATTGAGTATTTTTGCATCAATGTTCATAAGAGAGAGAGGTCTGAAGTTTTCTTTCTTGGGTCTTTGTGTGGTTTAGATGTCAAGTGACTGTTGCTTCTTAGAATGAGTTTGATAATGTTCCTTTTTTATATTTTGTGGAATAGATTGAAGAGAATTTGAGTTAGTTCTTCTTTGAAGGTGTGGTAGAATTCAGCTCTGAAACTGTCTGTCCCTGTTTTTGTTCTTGTTTTTTGGACAGAAGACTTTTTTTCTTCTTTATTAATTACACTTTATTCATTTTGTATCCTCCCTGTGATTCCCTCCCACCTCTTGTCTCAATTCCTCCTTTCCTCTACCCTCTGCATGCATGCCCATCCCCAAGTCCACTGATAGGGGAGGTCTTCTTTTCCTTCCTTGTGATCCTAGTCAATTAGTTCTCATCAGGAATGGCTGCATTGTCTTCTGTGGCCTGTTATTTCTGCTTCCCCCTCAGGGGAAGGTAATTAAAGTGCAGGCCAATCAGTTCGTGTCAGAGACAGTCCTTGTTCCTATTACAATGGAACCCACTTGGATACTGTACTGCAATGGGCTACATCTGTGCAGGGGTCTTAGGTTATCTCCATGTATGGTCCTTGGTTGGAGGATCAGTCTCAGGAAATACCCCTGTGCTCATATGTTTTGGTTCTGTCGCTCTCCTTGTGGAACCTTCCTGTCTTCTCCAGATCTTACTGTTTCCCACTTCTTTCATAAGGTTCCCTGAACTCTGCCCAAAGGTTGCCCATAAGTCTCAGCATCTACATTGATAGCCTGCAGAGCAAAGCCTTTCAGAGGTCCTGAGTGTCAGGCTCCTGACTTGTTCCCTCTATTCTCCTTCTTCTGATGTTCATCCTCTTTGCCTTTCTGGATAGGGATTCAACATTTTAGCAAGATTCCTCTCTCTTGCTTAGTTTCTTTAGGTGTACAGATTTTAGTAGGTTTATCCTATATGTCTATATGAGTGAGTATACACCATGTGTGTTTTTCTGCTTCTGGGATAACACACTCACGATGATCTTTTCCAGATGGAAGGGAGACTTTTGATGAGTGGTTCTATTTCTTGGGGGATATAGGAGTATTTCGTGTATTTCCCTGATCTTGATTTAATTTTGGTAAGTGGAATATGTCAAGAAAATTGTCCATTTTATTTAGATTTTCAAATTTTGTGGCATGTAGGCTTTGAAGTAAGACCTTATGATTATTTGGATTTCCTCAGTGTCTATAATTACACCCCCCTTTTCATTTTTTTCCCATCCAAGTTTTTTTTGTCAATTTTATTATTATCTTTTTACACTTTATTCACTTTGTATCCCCCATAAGCCCCTCCCTCCTCCCCTTCTGCTCCTACCCTTCCTCCCCCTTCTTCATGCATGCCCCTCCCCAAGTCCACTGATAGGGGAGGTCCTCCTCTCCTTCCTTCTGATCTTAGTCCATCAGATCACATCTGGACTGGCTGCTTTGTCATCTTCTGTGGCCTTATAAGACTGCTCTCCCCTCAGGGGGAGGTGATCAAAAGCAGGCCAATCAGATTGTTTCAGAGGCAGTCCCTCTTCCTATTACTATGTAACCCACTTAGACACTAAACTGCCATGGATTACATCTGCACAGGGGTTCCAGCTTATCTCCATGCCTTGTACTTGGTTGGAGTATGAGTCTTTGGGAACACCCCTATGTTCAAATTTTCTAGTTCTGTTGCTCTCCTTGAGGGGTTCCTGTCCACTCCATAACCTGCTACTTCCCACTTCTTACCTAAGATTCCATGTGCTCTGCCCAACAGTTGGCCATAAGTCTCAGCATCTACTTTGATTGTCTGCAGGGCAGAGGCTTTCAGAGGCCATCTGTGGCAGGTTCTTAGGTTGTTACCTGTTTTCTTCTTCTGATGTCCATCCTCTTTGCCTTTTGGGGTGGAGAATGAGCATTTTAGCCAGAGTCTTCCCTCTTGATTAGTTTCTTTAGGTGTACAGATTTTAGTAGGTTTATCCTATATTATATGTCTATATGAGTGAGTCTATACCGTGTGTGTCTTTCTGCTTCTGGGACAGCTCCCTCAGGATGATCCTTTCCAGGTCCCACCATTTACCTGCAAATTTCATGATTTTCTTATTTTTCATTGCAGAGTAATACTCCATTGTGTAGATGTACCACAATTTCTGCATCCACTCTTCAGTTGAGGGGCATCTGGGCTGTTTCCAGCTTCTGGCTATTACAAATAAGGCTGATACAAACATGGTTGAGCAAATGTCCTTATTGTGTACTTGAGCCTCTTTTGGGTATATGCCTAGGAGGGGTATGGCTGCATCTTAAGGAAGTGCTATTCCTAGTTGTCTGAGAAAGCACCAAATTGCTTTCCAGAGTGGTTGTACAAGTTTTCATTCCCACCAGCAGTGGAGGAGGGTTCCCCTTTCTCCACAACCTCTCCAACATGTATTGTCACTTGAGTTTTTCATCTTGGCCATTCTGATGGGTGTAAGGTGAAATCTCAGGGTTATTTTGATTTGCATTTCTCTAATGGCTAATGAGGTAGAGCATTTCTTCAAGTGTTTCACTGCCATTTGATATTCCTCTAGAGAGAATTCTCTGTTTAGCTCTGTTCCCCATTTTTTAATTGGATTACTTGGTTTGCTGCTTTTCAGCTCCTTTAGTACTTTATATATGCTGGATATTAGCCCTCTGTCAGATAAAGGGTTAGTGAAGATTCTTTCCCAATATGTAGGCAGTTGTTTTGTTTTGATGATGGTGTCCTTTGATTTACAGAAGCTTTTCAGTTTCATGAGGTCCCATTTATTGATTGTTGCTCTTAGAGCCTGTGTTGTTGGTATTTTGTTCAGGAAGTTGTCCCCTGTGCCAATGAGTTCTAGGGTATTCCCCACTTTTTTTTCTAGCTGATTTAATGTGTCTGGTTTTATGTTGAGGTCTTTGATCCACTTGGATTCAGTTTTGTGCAGGGTAATAAGTATGGATCTATTTTCATTTTTCTACATGTAGACATCCAGTTTCTTTTAGATGCTATCTTTTTTCCACTGTATGGTTTTGGCATCTTTGTCAAAGATCAGGTATCCATAAGTGTGTGTGTTTATTTCTGGGTCTTCTGTTAAGTTCCATTGATCTACCAATCTCTTTCTATGCCAGTACCATGCAGATTTAACATTTTCTTTGATGGATACATCTATTTCTTCCATTGTATCTTCTACACCTGAGATTCTTTCTTCCATCTCTTGTAGTCTGTTGGTTATGCTTACTTCCATAGTTCCTGTTTTCTTCCCTAAATTCTTCCTCTCCATTATTTCCACCATTTGTGTTTTCTTTAATTTTTCCAATTTTATCTTCAGATCTTGAGTTGTTTTGTTTACTTCCTTCACCAGTCTGATTGTATTTTCCTCTTTTTCTTTTAGTTCCTTCAGCTCTGTTTCTTTTATTTCTTTCAGTGATTTAATTATTTCTTCTCTAGGCCTCAAACTGTTTGGCTGCATCTTCCCATATTTCTTCATGGATGGCCATAATCTGCTTGTCTTTAACTTCCTTTATTTCTTTATGGATAGCCATGATCTGTTTGGTTTTATCTTCCTCTAATTCTTTACATATTTTATTTGTTTCCTCTATTATCCTCTTCATCAGCATAAATGTAAGGTCATCTTTTTTATTTTCTATTATGTTGGGTTGTCCAGGGCTGCTCGCCCCTGGATGGCTGGGTTCTGGAGATGCCATATTGCTCTGTCTTTTGTTGGTTGGGCTTTTACGCTGACCTCTACCCATTGGGCTGTTTTAGGTGTTGGCTGTTAGTTTCCCTGCTTCCTAGAGTCCTGGGGTAGGGAGAATCCCTTGGCTGGAAGATGATTTTTCCTGAAGGAGGCCTCCTCTGCTTTTTGGGTATCGTCACTGTATGGCCAGTGTTTCTCAGGAATTGCCACTGCTCACCTCAGGTGTATAGACATGAGTAGTAGCTGTGGTCTTTGTTAGTTAGGGGAGCTCTCCTCTCACCCATAGAAGTTCTCAAGCCAGTTGCCCCGCTGCTGGGTTTCTCGTTCTGAATTTAGTGAGCTGTTGTTGTTATTGTTGTTACACTGTTTTCCAGGTACAGCCCTTTTGAAGATCCTGCTGATTCCCTAGCTGTGGGGTTTTCTCCCAACAGGGAAACTCAGTCTGGTATTCTGGGGCACAAAATTCTGTTCAGGAAGGTGAGAGTGAGAGACCAAAGGATAATGTCTTTAAGGCCTAGAGTAGGTGAGGTAAAAAGTTAGTAATGCCCTAAGGGGAGAGCTACCTCACTGCACTCTTTCCCCACCCACTAGAGATACGGCTGCTAGGAAACTGGACCCTCCCCCTAGGGAGGGACACCTGGTCATGGTCAATGGTCTGCATTTTGACCAATAGATGCTTGCCAGGCAGGAATTGCCCCTGCCTTGGGCATGCTGGGAGGGACCAGAGTCTATAAATCACCCAACTAACCTGGGGACACGTGCTCAGCTCCCACCGCTTCGGTGGTGGGGCTGTGTAGGCCCAAGCTACAGCTTGTAATTTACAATAAAAAGACCCTCATGTGTTTTGCAATGGAGTTGATTCCTGTAGATCTTTTGGGAGCTCGGGAACTGGGTATAACATTTGGAGGTCCCACCGAGATTCTAGGGCCCCCCAAAGACCTCAGGACTGATCCGGAGGGTCTCATACCAGCTGGTAAGTGTCATGTCTGTGTCTCAGTCTGTTGTGTGGTGTGCAGTGTTCAAGTTGGCGCCTATCTTCTGAATTCTGTTCTGCCTCGAGGCATCTGTATGAGTGACTAAATGTGATTTGGACAGATGTGTCAAACAATCACAGTCACTGAAGTTGGGAGAGATGTCCCCCAACTTCATCAGTATCTGGAGGTGGTCTAGAACCACCCACCACTCAGAATTCTGTGGCAGAGGAGCCAGAGCGGGAATCTGAAAGTCTGTTTTACAGTACCTTACCCAGGAAGGGACTTGGGCCCATCCTGGAGAAATTTAAAAGTCAGTTTTGGTCCCGGGAAATTTGGCCAGCTGGTGGGTGTTTTTTTTTTTTTTTTGTCTCAATGTCTCTGTGCAGTATTTGTTTGTGTTTACCTTCTGTTTTCTGTTCTGAAAGGCCTCACAAAACTTGTTTAAAATGTGTGCCTATGTATTTATTAGTTCTGTAGACGCATGTGTATGGGTTACCATGTGAAGTGCCTCAGTGCCTCACCGCCATCTTGACTTTAACATGTGGGTTATGTGACTGCCATCTTGGTATGGGTTAAAAAAAAACAAACAAACAAACTAGGGAACCTTGGTCAAATAATTCTCATTTCCTTCCAGGTTATAAGTATGACTTATTTTAAATTGATATTGGTTTTAAAAATTACATTGTTTGCACTGCTAAATGCTTGTTTTAAAATCTGGTTTTGACTTTTAAAAATTATGGTTATGCCTTGTGACTTCTCTCCTACAAAAGGGGTACTTTATTTTGATATTGCCAAAACGGGTTTTAAAAAAATTGTTTAAGGCTATAATAAAACTTATAAAGTTTATCAGGCATTTGGGCTTGACAATGATCTTCGGTAGTCTGACAAAAAAATTTGAAAGTTTCTTGATCCATTGGGGGAGAATAAAAATATTTTCATATTTATTTTATCAATTTTATTAAATGAAACCCAGCCGTATGGTTTGTGCTAATTGAAAAAATGGCAGTTTTTAGAATGTATCTTATGGAGAGCTGTTTGTTTATTAAGCTGCTTTGTTTATGGAAAAACATGTTACCACCCTGGTCTTTACCTTCAGAAAAAAAAAAAAAAAGGAGAAAGTTTCAACAAGTTCCTTAAAGCTTGTTCTAAGTTCCTTAGAGTTTATGTGACCTTGGGCCATCTTGTCTGCTACAGGGAAATTATTTTAAAAAGAATTTGGCAGTTTCAGAACTCCTCTTTGTAGTAATGTAACTTGTTTTTGATTTGTGTATAAAAAGCAAATTGTAGATGCTGGGCTCCAGCAGGATCATGTTAGGATGAAAAGGATTTTGATGAGAGTTTTTATGTTGTCTGAAAAGCAAAAGAGAGAGAGCAAGAAAGTAAGAATGTCTGGTTAAGCCAGAAAAAGGAAGCTAGGAACCTGAAGGTATACAGAATGTTGCAGAAGGTTAGTAAATGTATGTATAAAATAACCAGAGGGTATATATAATTTGAGAAAGAACTGTATTTTAAAATATGTTGTACTTCATTTAAAAGGCTGGTGATTACTCATTGCAAAATGTTTTTTATGCTCTTTTAAGGGAAAAGAATTCTGGCTGATCGGTTTGGTATGGCTAAAATAATTTGTACAGTTTAAAATTGTTCTGTACTGTTCTGTTATGCAGTTGGTTCTAAAACTTATTTGATCACAACTGAAAAGTTTCTCCAAAGCAAAGGACACTGTCATCAAAACAAAAAGAATGCCTACAGATTGGGAAAGAATCTTCACCAACCCTGTATCTGACAGAGGACTCAAATCCAGTATATATAAAGAACTAAAGAAGCTGAAAAGCAGCAAACCAAGTAATCCAATTAAAAAATGGGGAACAGAGCTAAACAGAGAATTCTCTATAGAGGAATATCGAATGGCAAAGAAGCACTTAAAGAAATGCTCAACCTCATTAGCCATTAGGGAAATGCAAATCAAAACAGCCCTGAGATTTCACCTTACACACATGAGAATGGCCAAGATCAAAAACAGCAAGTGACAACACATGCTAGAGAGGTTGTGGAAATGAGAGACCAAAGGATAAAGTCGTTAAGACCTAGAGTAGGTGTGGTAAAAAGTTAGTAATGCCCTGAGGGGAGAGCTACCTCACTGCATTCTTTCCCCACCCACTAGAGATACTGCTGCTAGGAAACTGGACCCTCCCCCTAGGGAGGGACACCTGGTCATGGTCAATGGTCTGGAAACCTTCCGAATAGCCAATCAATTCAAAATGTAGCATTTTGACCAATAGATGCTTGCCAGGCAGGAATTGCCCCTGCCTTGGGCATGCTGGGAGGGACCAGAATCTATAAATCACCCAACTAACCCGGGGACACGTGCTCAGCTCCCACCTCTTCGGTGGTGGGGCTGTGTAGGCCCAAGCTGCAGCTTGTAATTTACAATAAAAAGACCCTCATGTGTTTTGCAACGGAGTTGATTCCTGTAGATTCTTTGGAGGCTCGTGAACTGGGTATAACAAGAGGAGCACCCAGGAAGTCTCTGGGCCAGGGCCTGAGTGCTCTGCTCTGGGCCTGGAGAATGTGCGCCTAGGTTGAGTTGGCGCCTGGGGGCGCTTCTCTGGTCTGGAGGCTGTGCATGCCTCTCTAGGCTGGCAACTGAAGGCCCCTCTCTGGTGTGGAGGCGGGGGGTCCCACTCTGGGCTGGAAGCTGTGTGTCCCTGTCTGGGATGGCAGCTGCGGGCATTGCTCTAGTCTGGACACTGTGCACCCGGGTCTGGGATGGCAGCTGAGGGTGCCTCTTTGGTCCAGAGGCTCTATGCTCTGATCTGGGCTGGCAGTGTGTGTCTCTCCTTCTGGGCCACATTGGTGACCACCATTCTGTCTGGGATGGCCAGTAGAACCCGCAGGCACAGACGCATTTGGCTCTGCCTTTCTGGCCTTTGGGAGTCTGGGCATCCGCCTAAACTGGGAAATTTTCCAAGACCTTTTCGGGGTAGGGGTGTCGGCTGAGTGCTCTGAGATCAGACCAGCCGATTCCCTCCCTGTGGGTTTGCACCCGACAGTGAAACTCAGTCTCTGGTGCCCTGGAGCCCACAGTTCTATCTGAGGCAGCAAATCAGGCGTGCAGGCAGGGCTCTGTGCTGGAGCCTGGGTCCCCGGCTCTGGCTCTGGGCTGGCTCCCGGGGCACCCACGGAACCCAAGTCTTTTCCTGGGGATGTCTAGGTGACCTAAGGTCAGTCCCAATTGTTTCCTACACTGTGAGGTTATCTCTGCACTGGAGAGTCCAGTCTCTGATGTTGTAGTGCGCACAGTTCAGTCTGGGACCATGACCAGAGCACAGGGGCGTGCTCTGGGCTGGCAACCAAGTGTCTGGCGGAACAGGGATCTCCCCTGAGGTTTAGCCAGGTGAGTTAAAAGCTGATTGAATCCCCCACCGTGGGAAATACTCTCACCTGGGAAACACAATCATTTGTGTTTTATGGCTGCGAGTTCTGATTGCTGGTCACTGTGCCAATCCTGCTGTGCTGCTGGTCCCTCCTTTTCATTTTTGCTTTTGCTGATTTGAGTAGTTTCTTGCTGCTTTTTTAGTTAGTTTGGTTAAGGGTTCGTCTATCTTGTTGATTTTCTCAAAGAATCAGCTCATGGTTTCATTGATTCTTTGAACTGGTTTCTTTGTTTCTAACTCAATGATTTCAGGTGTGAGTTTGATTATCTCCCATTGTCTACTTCTCTTTCCTTTGTCTGCTTCTTTTTTTCCCCCAGAGGTTTTAGCTGTTCAGCTAAGTTGCTTGTATGAGATATCTCAAACTTCTTTCTGGAAGCACCTAGTGCTACGGACTTTCTTCTTAGCACTGCTTTCTATGTGTCCCATAATTTTGAGTATGCTGTGCCTTCATTTTCATTGAATTTTAGGAAGTCTCTAATTTCTTTTTCATTTCTTCCCTGACCAAGCTGTCATTGAATAGAGAGTTGTTCAATTTCCATGTGTATGCAGGCTTTTTGTTATTTCTGTTGTTATTGAGTTCTAGTTTTAGGCTGTGGTGGTCTGATACTATATGAGGAATAATTTTGATCTTTTTGTATGTGTTGATGCTTACTTTGTGACTGACTATATGTTCAATTTTTGAAAGGGTTCCCTGAGGTGATGAAAAGAAGGTATAGTCTTTTGAGTTTGTGGACAAAGTTCTGTAGACTTCTATTAGGTCCATTTGATTTAGGACATCTGTAAGTGTCATTATTTCCCTATTTAGCTTCTGTCTAGATGATCTCTCCCTTGGTGAGAATAGATGGTTGATGTCTCCCACTATTAAGGTATTGGGATCAATGTACAATTTAAGCTTTAATGTTTCATTTACAAATGCAAGTGCTCTTGTATTTGGGTCATAGATGTTCATGATTTTGATGTCTTCCTGGTGGATTTTTTTTCTTTGATGAAAATGAAGTGCCTCTCCTCATATTTTTTGATAAATTTTGGTTGAAATTCTATTTTATTAGATATTAAGGTAGCTGCCCTAGCTTGGTTAATGGGACTCTTTGGTGAAGAAAACATTTTTCCAGCCCTTTACTCTGACATATTTATTTTTGTTGCTGAGGTGTGTTTCTTCATTGCAGCAGAATGTTAGATTCTGTTTCAGCAACCATTCTGTTAGTCTCTGTCCTTTTATTGGACAGTTGAAGCCATTGATGTTGATAGATAATAGTGACCAAATAGTGTTAGTTCCTTTTATTGTGGAGTTGGTGGTGTTATTGTGTTTTAATGCTTTTTTTTCCTTTTAATTTTTTGTTGTGAAGTTATCTATATTCTGTGTTTTCTTGGGTGAAGTTGATTTCGCTGGATTAGAGGTTTCCTTCAATTATCTTCTGTAGGGCTGTGTTGCTGTGTAGATAGTGTTTAAGTTTAGTTTTGTCATAGAATATATTCTTTTCTTGATCTATGTTGATTAAAACTTTGCTGTGTATAGTACTCTGGGTTGCTATCTAGGGGTCTCTTAGAGTCTGCAGGGCATCTGCCCAGGCCTTCTGGCTTTCATAGTTTCTGTTAAGAATTCTGGCATGAATTTTTAAAATACTTTATTAATTACACTTTATTCACTTTGTATCCCCCTGGTGGTTTCCTTCCTCCTCCCATTCTAATCCCTCCCTTCCTCCACCCTCCACCTGCGTGCCCCTCCCCAAGTCCACCACTGGGGGGAGGTCTTCTTTTCCTTCCTTCTGATCCTAGTCAATTAGGTCTCATCAGGAGTGGCTGCAGTGTCTTCTGGTATGATAGGTGTACCTTTATATGTTACTTGGCCTTTCCCCTTGCTGATTTTAATATTTTTTGTTTGTTCTGTAGGTTTAGTATTTTGACTCTGATGTGAGGTTAAGAGTTCCTTGTCTAGTCTAGTCTATTTGGTGTTTTGTTTGTCTCTTTCCTGTTAATGGACATCTCATTCTTTTTTTTTTAATTTTTTATTTAACTTTTATTTATTACACTTTATTCATTTTGTATCCCCCCATAAGCCCCTCCGTCCTCCCCTCCCGGTCCCAACCTTCACCCCCTTTCTGCATGCATGGC
The DNA here is from genome assembly GCF_907164565.1 of Psammomys obesus. Taxonomy (NCBI): domain Eukaryota; kingdom Metazoa; phylum Chordata; class Mammalia; order Rodentia; family Muridae; genus Psammomys; species Psammomys obesus. The sequence goes on along the minus strand of NW_026596363.1, from coordinate 10,734 downwards.
CCTCCCCAAGTCCACTGATAGGGGAGGTTCTCCTCTCCTTCTTTCTGATCTTAGTCTATCAGTTCTCATCAGAAGTGGCTGCATTGTCAGGGTTCTAGGTTATCTCCATGAATAATCCTTGGTTGGAGTATGAGTCTCTGGGAAGTTCCCTGTGTTCAAATTTTGTTGTTCTGTTGCTCTGCTTGAGGAGTTCCTGTCCTCTCCAGCTCTTACTATTTCCCACTTCTTACATAAAATTCCATTCACTCTGCCCAACAGTTGGCCATCAGGCTCAGCATCTGCTTTGACAGTCTGCACAGCAGAGGCTTTCAGAGGCTCTCTGTGGCAGGTTCCTAGGTTGTTTCCTGTTTTCTTTTATTTCTGATGTCCATCCTCTTTGCCTTTCAGGGTGGTTATTGAACGTTTTAGTTAGGGTCCTCTCTTTTGCCTAGTTTGTTTAGATGTGCAAATTTTAGTGGGTTTATTCTATGTTGTATGTCTATATGAGTGAGTATATACCATGCGTGTCTTTTTGCTTCTGGGACAACTCACGCAGGATGATCCTTTCCAGGTCCCACCATTTACCTGCAAATTTCATGATTTCTTTATTTTTCATTGCTGAGTAATACTCCATTGTATAGATGTACCACAGTTTTTGCATCCATTCTTCAGTTGAGGGGCATCTGGGCTGTTTCTAGCTTCTGGCTATTACAAATAAAGCTGCTACAAACATGGTAGAGCAAATGTCCTTTTTGTTTACTTGAGTGATCTTAGTCTATCAGTTCTCATCAAAAGTGGCTGCATTGTCCTCTACTGTGGCCTGGTAAGGCTGCTCCCCCCTCAGGGGGAGGTGATCAAAGAGCAGGCCAATGAGATTATGTCAGAGGCAGTCCCTCTTCCAAATACTATGTAACCCACTTGGATACTGAACTACCCTGGGCTACATCTGTGCAGGAGTTCGAGGTTATCTTCATGAATAGCCCTTGGTTGGAGTATGAGTCTCTGGAAAGTTCCCTGTGTTCAAATTTTGTTGTTCTGTTGCTCTCCTTGTGGAGACCCTGTCCTCTCCAGCTCTTACTATTTGCACTTCTTACATAAAATTCCATTCTCTCTGCCCAACAGTTGGCCATCAAGCTCAGCATCTGCTTTGATAGTCTGCAGGGCAGAAGCTTTCAGAAGCCCTCTGTAGAAGGTTCCTAGGTTGTTTCCTGTTTTCTTCTTCTGATGTCCATCTTCTTTGCCTTTCAGGATGGGAATTGACCGTTTTAGTTAGGGTCCTCTCTCTTGCTTAGTTTCTTTAGATGCACAGATTTTAGTGGGTTTGTCCTTTGTTGTATGTCTATATGAGTGAGTATATACCATGTGTGTCTTTTTGCTTCTGGGACAACTCACTCAGGATGATCCTTTCCAAGTCCCACCATTTACCTGCAAATTTCATGATTTTCTTATTTTTCATTGCTGAGTAATATTCCATTGTATAGATATACCACAATTTCTGCATCCATTCTTCAGTTGAGGGGCATCTGGGCTGTTTCCAGCTTCTGGCTATTACAAATAAAGCTGCTACAAACATGGTTGAGGAAATGTCCTTTTTTTGTAATTGAGCCTCTTTTGGATATATGCCTAAGAGGGATATGGCTGGATCTTGGGGAAATGCTATTCCTAGTTGTCTGAGAAAGCGCCAGATTGATTTCCAGAGTGGTTATACAAGTTTACATTCCCACCAGCAGTGAAGAAGGGTTCCACTTTCTCCACAACCTCTCCATCATGTGTTGTCACTTGCTGTTTTTGATCTTGGCCATTCTCATGTGTGTAAGGTGAAATCTCAGGGCTGTTTTGATTTGCATTTCCCTAATGGCTAATGAGGTTGAGCATTTCTTTAAGTGCTTCTTTGCCATTTGATATTCCTCTATAGAGAATTCTCTGTTTAGGTCTGTTCCCCATTTTTTAATTGGATTACTTGGTTTGCTGCTTTTCAGCTTCTTTAGTTCTTTATATATACTGGATTTGAGTCCTCTGTCAGATACAGGGTTGGTGAAGATTCTTTCCCAATCTGTAGGCATTCTTTTTGTTTTGATGACGGTGTCCTTTGCTTTGGAGAAACTTTTCAGTTTCATGAGGTCCCATTTATTGATTGTTGCTTTTAGAGCCTGTGCTGTTGGTGTTCTGTTCAGGAAGTTTTCTCCTGTACCAATGAGTTCTAGGGTATTCCCCAATTTTTTTTTCTAGCCGATTTAATGTGTCTGGTTTTATGTTGAGGTCTTTGATCCACTTGGACTTTAGTTTTGTGCAGGGTGATAAGTATGGATCTATTTTCATTTTTCTACATATAGACATCCAGTTGGACCAGAACCATTTGTTGAAGATGCTATCTTTTTTCCAATGTACGGCTTTGGCATCTTTGTAAAAAATCAGGTGTCCATAAGTGTATGGGTTTATTTCTGGGTCTTCTGTTTGTTTCCACTGATCCACCATTCGGTTTCTATGCCAGTACCATGCAGTTTTTATAGCTGTTGCTCTGTCTTACAGTTTGAGATCAGGGATGGAGATACCTCCAGAAGATCTTTTATTGTAGAGAATTGTTTTAGCAATTCTGGGTTTCTTGTTATTCCTTACGAAGTTGAGAATTTTTCTTTCCAGGTCTGTAAAGAATTGTGTTGGCAATTTGATGGGAATTGCATTAAATCTGTAGATTGCTTTTGGTAAGATGGCCATTATTACTATGTTAATCCTGCCAAGCCATGAGGATGGGAGATCTTTCCATCTTCTCATATCTTCTTGTAATTCTTTCTTCAGAGACTTGAAATTTTTTTCATACAAGTCTTTGACTTCCTTGGTTAGGGATACACCAAGGTACTTTTTGTCCTTTGTGGCTATTGTGAATGGTGTTGTTTCTCTAATTTCTTTTTCAGCTCTTTTGTCTTTTGTATACATGAGGGCTACTGACTTTTTTTAGTTAATTTTGTATACGACCACTTTGCTGAAGTTGTTTATCCGCTGTAGTAGTTCCCTGGTAGAGTTTAGGGGGTCACTAATGTATACTATCATATAATCTGCAAATAGTGATAATTTGACTTCTTCCTTTCCCATCTGTACCCCCTTGATCTCCTTCAACTGTCTTATTGCTCTAGCAAGGACTTCCAGCACTATGTTGAAGAGATATTGAGAGCGTGGGCAGACTTGTCTTGTCCCTGATTTCAGTGGGATTGCTTTAAGTTTCTCTCTGTTCAGTTTGATGTTGGCTCTAGGCTTGCTGTATATCACCTTTACTATGTTTCGATATATGCCTTGTATCCCCGATCTCTCCAATACTTTAAACATGAATGGATGTTGGATTTTGTCAAATGCTTTTTTGGCATCTAGGGAGATTATCATGGGTTTTCTTTTTTCTTTCAGTTTGTTAATATGGTAGATCACATTGATGGATTTCTATATATTGAACCACTCCTGCATATCTGGGATGAAGCCTACTTGGTCATATTGGATAATATCTTTGATGTGTTCTTGTTGTATTCAGTTTGCAAGTATTTTGTTAAGTATTTTTGCATCAATGTTCATAAGGGAGATTGGCCTGAAATTCTCTTTCTTTGTTGAGTCTTTGTGAGTTTTAGGTACCAAGGTGACTGTGGCTTTATAGAATGAGTTTGGTATTGTTCCTTCTGTTTCTATTTTGTTTAATAGTTTGAAGAGAATTGGAGTTAGCTCTTCTTTGAAGGTCTGATAGAATTCTGCACTGAAGCCATCTGGTTCTCGGCATTTTTTGGATGGGAGACTTTTGATGACCTCTTCTATTTCTTTGGGGGGGATATAGAACTATTTAATTGATTTAGCTGGTCCTGATTCAGCTTTGGTAAGTCAAATCGCTCAAGAAAATTGTTCATTTCATTTAGATTTTCAAATTTTGTGGCAAATAGACTTTTGAAGTAAGTCCTAATGATTGCTTGGATTTCCTCAGTGTCTGTAGTTATGTCCCCCTTTTCAGTTTTGATTTTTTTTTATTTGGGTGGTGTCTTCTCTGCTAAGAAGAAGGTAAATTCTTTTGTGTTTGGGTGTAAAGTTCTGTAAATGTCTGTGAGGTCCATTTGATTCATGACCTCTGTCAGAATTATTGTTTCTTTGTTTAATTTCTGTTTTCTTGACCTGTCCTTTGTTGAGAGTGGGGTGTTGAAGTCTCCCACTTTTAATGTGTGGGGATCTATATGTGGTTTAAATTGTATCAATGTTTCTTTTACAAATGTGGGTGCTCTTGTATTTGGGACATAGATGTTTGGGATTGTGATGTCTTCCTGGTGGAATTTTACCTTGATGTGTATGAAGTGTCATTCCCCATCTCTTTTTATTAATTTTGGTTGAAAGTCTCATTTATCAGATATTAGAATGGCTACTCCTGCTTGTTTCTTGGGTCCATTTGCTTGGAAAGTCGTCTTCCAACCTTTGACTCTCAGGTAATGTCTATCTTTGTGCCTTAGGTGTGTTTCTTGTATGCAACAGATTGCTGGGTTTTGTTTACATATCCATTCTGTTAATCTGTGTCTTTTTATTGTCCATTCATGTTTAGAGAGATTAGTGACCAGTGGCTGTTAGATGCTTTGATTTTGATGTTGGCTGAGGTAATAAGTTTATATGCTTGGTTGCTTTTTGTTTCACTGTTATAAGGTTAATTATTTCCTTTGTTTTCTTGACAGAAGCTAATTTTCTTGGGTTGTATTTTCCCTTCCAGTGTCTTCTGTAATGCTGGATTTGTGTGTAGGTATTGTTTAAATTTGTTTTTGTCATTGAATATCTTGTTTACTCCGTCTATGAGGACTGAGAATTTTGCAGGGTATAGTAGCCTGGGCTGTCATCTGTGTTCTCTTAGGGTCTGTATGATATCAGTCCAGTCCCTTCTAGCTTTCATAATCTTTGTTGAAAAGTCAGGTGTGATTCTAATAAGGTTTGCCATTATATGTTACTTGGCCTTTTTCCCTTGCAGCTTTTAGTATGTTTTCTTTGTTCTGTATACTTACTGTATTGATTATTATGTGGCAGGAAGATTTCCTTTTCTGGTCTAATTTTTTGGGTGTTCTGTAGGCCTCATGTATCCTTATTGGCTTCTCCTTTTAAGTTGGGGAAATTTTCTTTAATGATTTTGTTGAAAATATTTTCTGGGCCTTGGAGAATGGAGTCTTCTTTTTTCTCTATACCTATTATTCTTAGGTTTTGTCTTTTCATATTGTTTTGGATTTCTTGGATGGTCTGTGTCAGGAATTTTTTGGATTTAACATTTTCTTTGACAGATACATTGATTTCTTCCATTGTATCTTCTAAACCTGAGATTCTTTCTTCCATCTCTTATATTCTGTTGGTTATGCTTACCTCTGTAGTTCCTGTTTTCTTCCCTAAATTCTTCCTCTCCATTATTTCCTCCATTCATGTTTTCTTCAATTTTTCCAGTTCTGTCTTCAGGTCTTGAGTTGTTTTGTTTACTTCCTTCATCTGCCTGATTGTATTTTCCTGTTTTTCTTTTAGTTCCATCAACTCTGTTTCTTTTACTTCTTTCAGTGATTTATTTCTTCTCTGAAGGCTGTAAACTGTTTGGCTGCATCTTCCCGTATTTCTTCATGGATGGCCATAATTTGCTTGTCTTTAATTTCCACCATTTCTTTACGGATAGCCATGATCTGTTTGGTTTTATCTTCCTCTAATTCTTTACTTATTTGATTTGTTTCCTCTATTATCCTCTTCATCAGCACAGATGTCAGGTCATCTTCTTGATTTTCTATTATGCTGCGTTGTCCCGGGCTGTTTGCCCCTGGATGGCTGGGTTCTGAAGATGCCATATTGCTCTGTCTTTTGTTGTTTGAGCTTTTACGCTGACCTCTACCCATTGGGCTGTTTTAAGTGTTGACTCTTGTTTCTGTGATTCCTGGAGTCCTGAGGTATGAAGAATCCCCTTGGCCGGAAGATGATTTTTCCTGAAGGAGTCCTCCTCTGCTTTTTTCTATGGTCACTGTATGGCCAGTGTTTCTCAGGAATTGCCACTGCTCACCTCAGGTGTATAGACCTGAATAGTAACTGTGGTCTTTGTTAGGCAGGGGAGGTTCTCCTCTTATTCATAGAAGTTCTCAAGACAGCTGCCCCACTGCTCTGTTTCTCATTATATATTTAGTGAGCTGTTGCTGTTGTTACAGTTTTCCAGGTACAGCCCTTTTGAAGATCCTGCTGATTCCATAGCTATGGGGTTTTCTCCCAACCGGGAAACTCAGTCTGTTATCCTGGGGCACTCAGTTCTGTCCTGGAAAGTGAGAGGAGCACAATTCTCTGGGCCAGAGGCTGAGTGCTTTGCTCTGGGCCTGGAGAATGTGCACCTAGGTTGAGTTGGCACCTGGGGCACCACTGTGTTCTAGAGGCTGGGTGCCTCCCTCTGGACCGGAAGCTGTGTGTCCCTGTCTGGGATGGCACCTGCGGGTACTGCTCTGGTCCAGATGCTGTGGGTGCAGCCCTCTTGAAGGACCAGGGATTCCCATAGTTTTGTCAGTCTAGCTAGGGATAATTGGTTGATCATTGGCAAAGTATCTGAGGGCTGTTGTAATGGCTCTCTGACTTTTGTAGGTCTGAGGATGCAGTTGTGTGCTCCAGTGCCCTAAGGGTACTCAATAATAGCGGCTGAGCACAGCGCTCCTGCCTGCAGTTGAAAGCTAGAGCCTAGAGTCTGCATGAATCCAGAAAGTCTTTTGGTGCTGGGTGTCCTGAGCTTTAGGCCTTATGATCCCCCCTGGTGTGGGGTTTCCTCCTGCCAGGGCCACCCAGTCTTTGCTTTGTGGACCACCGTTCTGTCTGGGGTGGTGAGTAGAACCCACAGGCACAGTTGCCTGACCTTGGCTCTGCCTTTCTGGTCATTGGAGCCTGGGTGTCTGTCTAAACTGGGTAATTTTCCTGAGACCTTTTTGTGGTGGTGGTATCAGCTGAGTACTCTGAGATCAGACCAGCCATTTCCCTCCCTGTGGGTTTGCACCCGACAGTGAAACTCAGTCTCTGGTGCCCTGGGGCTCACAGTTCTATCTGAGGCAGCGAATCAGGCGCGTAGGCAGGGCTCTGTGCTGGAGCCTGAGTTCCCTGGCTCTGGCTCTGGGCTGGCTTCTGGGGCGCCCGTGGAACCTGAGTCTTTTCCAGGGGGTCTGTCCCAATTGTTTCCTGCTTCATGGGGTTATCTCTCGACTGGAAAATCCAGTCTGTGATGTTGTGGGTTCACAGTTCAGTCTGGGACAGTGACCAGATCACGCTGGCGTGTGGCAATTGGCTGGTGACCAAGAGCCTGGCAGAACAGGGATCTCTTCCATGGTTTAGCTGGGTGAGTTAAAGCTGATTGAATCCCCCACTGTGGGGTATCCTCTCACCTGGGAAACACAATCACTTGTGTTTTATGGCTGCGAGTTCTGCTTGCTGGTCACTGTGCCAATCCTGCTGTGCTGCTGCCCAGAATGAAAGTCCTCCCAGCGCTGCCATCTTGCCCCAGGAAGAAATTCTTTATTCTCAATTTCAAACTCTAAAAATACCTCTTTGCTTCTGCTCCGGCTCCTGTGTTTTCTTCAATCATTATCTGATTTTCGTTTTCATTCTCTTGACCTTGACCATGACCTTGAATAATGATGTTTGGAGGCTCCAGGAGAAATAGATAAATCTGAATGCTCTTTTTTCTTTTCTCTATCTGGTGATGTCTTTTCTGGGGCTAATCCATCTCGTTCTGTATCAATCTCCTGAGAACCTAATTAACCTTCTTTAATGAAAATATCCCCTTGGCAAAGAGGTACAGCAAAACATGTTCTGCCTCTCTGTATTTATGCTCTGGGTGCCATGGTTTTTGAGTCCCGGCTGCTCAGGCGGTGCCTCTGCTTGCCCCACTCAACCGTAATGGCCGACGAGACACTTCATCACAGACTTGGACATCTCATTCTTTAAATTGGAAAAATTTTCTACTATGTTTTTCTTGAAAATATTCCTGGAATTTAGAGTCAGGAATCTTATTTTTTGTATATTGTTCTTAATTTTTGTTTTTTCCCCGAGTGGGTATCACAGAAGCAGAAAGACACACAGTGTATATACTCACTCCTAAGTGGATATTAGACATATAATATAGGATAAACCTACTAAAATCTGTACACCTAAAGAAACTAATCAAGATGGAGGACGCTGGCTGAAATGCTCAATCCCCATTCAGAAAGACAAAGAAGATGGACATCAGAAGAAGGAGAAATCCAGGGAACAGGACAAGAGCCTGCTGCAGAGGGCCTCTCAAAGGCTCTACCCTTCAGGGTATCAAAGCAGATGCTGAGACTTATGGCCAACCTTTGGGTAGAGTGCAGGGAATCTTATGAAAGAAGTGGGAAATAGTAAGTCCTGGAGAGGACAGGAGCTCTATAAGTAGAGCAACAAAACCAAAAAATTTGGGCATGGGGTCTTTTCTGAGACTGATACTCCAACCAAGGACCAATGTTGGAGATAACCTAGAACTTCTTCACAGGTGTAGCTCATGGCATTTCAGTATCCAAGTGGGTCCCATAGTAATGGGAACAGGGACTGTCTCTGACAGGAACTGATTGGCCTGCTCTTTAATCACCTCCCTATGAGAAGGGGGCAGCCTTACCAGACCACAGAGGAAGATAATGCAGCCATACCTGATGAGTCCTGATAGACTAGGATCAGGAGCAAGAAGAGAAAGACTTCCCCTATCAGTGCACTTGGGGAGGGAGATGCAAGGAGAAGGGGGAGGTATGGTAGGACTGGGATAGGAGGAGAGAGGGGTTAATGGGGGGGATACAAGGTGAATAAAGTGTAATTAATAAAAAAATGTCTTTTTATGGTACCCTTGATTTCTTGGATATTTTGTGATTGGGAATTTTCTGATTTTACTGGTTTGCCTGGATTCCACTGGCAGACCCACTGAACAGGGGCTTCCATGTTTAGAATACTGTCTCAAGGATCCCTATCTTGCCCTTAGTGGGTGTGTGGGTAGGAGGAATCAGATGTCTGGCTGCTATCACAGAGAGACCCTGGATCTGGGGATCTGCAGTCACTTACTTAAAGGTTCACAGTGGATGCCCCTGTTCTCTACTCTCAGATTTGGGTCTGCAGGGGCAAATGAGAGTGTAGAAGATCCATGGGCTCATTGATGTCCACAGTTTTGTTATCAGACAGGGAGGTCTGTACTTGGGGTAGCTGCTTCTGCAGTCAGAGTCACCAAGCCTAGAGGTTAATGCTTGGATGATCAGCTGCCTTGCCACAGCCACAGCTGTGGGAGGCCCATCTGTGCCATTCATGGAGTGCCAGAGCGCAGAGGTTTGTGCTTGAAATAGCTGCTGTCCTGCTGCAGCTGCAGCCCTGGAAGGCCTGCCTGTGCCATTTCAGTGATTCAGTCAGTGAGCATGGGAGATCATCATGCTTGGGGCAATCACTGAGGCTTCAGGTGAGCAGGGTGGTCCTTCTTTGGGGCCCAGGCAACCGCAGGCTGCCTCTTCCCAGCAGGGAGACCTGTTCTTGGGGTAAGGGAAAGTGCAGTGGGGTTGAATATTCACCATTCTCAGTCCCTGGAGATGTCCATGAGTTACCTGGATCCAAACTGGCCCAGCTCACGAGTTGTCCCCTCTCTCCAGGAAGCCTCAAAGTGGCTGTTCTCACTTTAGCTGCCCTTCTACTCACCAATTTCGGAGTTCTGGATCCTTTACTCCTCAGATACTGTGTGTGATGATCGTGGCCATCCCTGGACCTCTCCTATAGCTTATATATTGAATACAGTTTTGGATACATAGCAACACACTTTCCCAAACTCATAGAATTATATACTTTACAAGGTGGTTTTATTTTTAGTATGACATAGAGGTGCATACCTGTAACCCCAAATTTTGAGAAGCTGAGCAGGAGAATGCATGTTTGATGCCAGCTTGGCCTATAAAATAGTATCCTATCTGATTTCTACCCTATTAGCTCAGAAAAAATATTAAAAAATTGTGATTAGATATGAAAGTGAACTCTGGAGGACAATTCAAAAAAGTTAATATGTTAAGTCACAAATTTCTTATGGGGGTATTTTCAGCATTCAGGCTTTATTAGAGATCTTCCTAGTATGAAATTTGAAGATAATTTTTATTTGAGACATTGCATGGGAGATGCTCAGTGGGCACTACTCTACATAACAATATTACGGGGTTTCTGATCCTTGGGACAAGACAACAGACTCAGTCCAGTTATAATCAAAAGATTTATTGATTGCTGCTAGCAGGACAACAATGTCCAAGACAAATTTGTGGTTGCTGTGTGAAGGGGGCTGTGTGAGGAAATTATTTTTAATTGAGAGAAACACAAGAAGACCTTGAGTGTCTGCACAAGTTAACCAGGAGATGCTGCCAAGGTTAGGAAGTCAAGGAAACATCAAAACAGTCCTTGACTATGTGCATGAGCAGGTTACAGAAACCAAAATGTAGTAAGTCATATCATAATAAGTAGATGATAAAGTCTGTACATTTTTTCAGTGGGGGAGGTTCAAAAAGTCTGGGTTATGGGGAACTTATCTTCTAGGGACTGTAGTCAGAGAAAAACAGCCAATGGGTACTGAGATGGATGTTAGCATAAAATGGAGTTTCTTTATCCATCACAATGATTTAATAGAAAATATATAAGAATTAGTGTGATTTGAATGAGTCAGCCCCCTCCCCAGCAGGCTCATATGTTTGAATTGTCTTGTTTTACACTTGGTGGATTGTTTAGGAAGGATTAGGAGGT
>NW_026596362.1:0-5040 GCF_907164565.1 Psammomys obesus | reverse complement strand
GACAGCCTACAGACTGGGAAAAGATCTTCACTGACCCTATATCTGACAGAGGGCTGATATCCAGCATATATAAAGAACTAAAGAAGTTAGAAAGCAATAAATCAAGTAACCCAATTAAAAAACGGGGTACGAGCTAAATAGAGAATTCTCTGTAGAGGAATATAGAATCGCAGAGAAACACTTAAAGAGATGCTCAAAATTCTTAGCCATCAGGGAGACCCAAATCAAAATGACCCTGAGATTTCCCCGTATACCCATCAGAATGGCTGAGATGAATAACTCAAGTGACAACACATTCTGGAGAAGTTGTGGAGAAAGGGGAACCCTTCTCCGTTGCTGGTTGTAAACTGGTACAACCACTTTGGAAGTTAATCTGGCGCTTTCCTATACCACTGCTAGGCATATACCCAAAATTTGCTCAAGTACACAACAAAAACATTTGCTCAACCATGTTTGTAGCAGCTTTATTTGTAATAGCCAGAACCTGGAAACAACCCAGATGTCCCTCAGTGGAGGAATGGGTACAGAAATTGTATTTTTACACAATGGAATACTAATCAGCAATCAAAAATGAGAAAATCATGAAATTGCAGGCAAATGGTGGGATCTAGAAAAGATCATTCTGAGTGAGGTACCCCAGAAGGAGAAAGACACACATGGTATATCCTCACTCATATATCATAATATATGATAAACATAATGAAATCTATATACCTAAAGAAGATAAACAAGAAAGAAGACCCAGGGGAAGATGATCAATCCTCACTTAGAAAGACAAATAGGATGTGCATTGGACTTAAGAGGAAACAAGTAACAGGACAGGAGCTTACTGCAGAGGGCCTCTGAAAGACTCTACCTAGCAGTGTATCAAAGCAGATATTAAGACTCATAACCAAAACTTATACAGAGCAGTACAATCCCATGATGCTAGTGATGTTAGTGAAGTTAGTGATATTGGGAAAGATCTTTCCTCACATCAGAAGCACTGTAAAAGAGTGGAGCTGTAAGAGGTATGAGGTCCATGGCCTGGAATCAGCCCTCTGATTCTCTTCTAGAACCAGTTCCCTTCCAGAGCCCAAAATTGTTCCAAGAGTAGGGAAGATAATTTGTGCTATTACGTATACATATTCCTGAAAATTTGTCCACTCTTATTTGCAAGTCACACAAGTGACACAATGGACTTTCTGATAGATGTTCTGTCAGGGATTCCTGTAAGCTGTTTGGCATTTCCTTCCTTCATTGTATCCAGTAAAACTGGCAGCATGTCTTTGTTCTTGTAAGCCCTGAGCACCAGTTCACTTATTCCATATTTTGGGGCATAAGTCCTAAACTAAGGCTTTTCCTCCCACCTTTGAAAGGAGAAAACAGAGGTCCTAGCAGCTCTCTTACCTCAAAATGTAGGATGAGCATTGAACTGAGTCAAAGACTGAGATCTATACCTACTACTGCAAGCTTAAAGAAGCTATTTTTAGCAAAGTAATGGCATTGGGTGGGGAATTCCTAAACTTTCTTGGACATTAGATACTTTGTGATTCTGGGAACTGGGTCAGAAGATATACTACAGTCTGATTCCTGTCTCATGGGTGTGTGCCTAATGATTTAGATTTGTTTCTGTAAAGCTCCCTGGGAGCTCAAATGAGGGAGGAATTATCAAGTCACCCAAGCAGTTCTCTCTCAACTTGGAGGAAGTCTGTGGGATCCAAATATCACTGCTTGTAAGAAGAATGAGAAGATGGTTGAAGTGAATTTTACAATCAATCAAGTTGGAAATACATACACGTTTCTCATTCAAAGGAACCTGTTGTTGGGTTTTTCTAGAGTGTTGGAGGTACTTTCCCCTTCATTCCCTTCATCACTGCTACATCCCCAATCTCTAGCTCTGATATCTTGAAGGAAATTACACTTTTGGATACTTTAAATAGGTTTTCTTTCAAGAGAGCCCAGAGCTAACTGCTGTCTCAACATGCTAGGCTATCTTGATCACTGTAGCAGAAACAAGGCCCTGTATACATCCTGAGTACAATAAGTTTAGGATCAACTAAAGGCAGAAACTCTAGGCTTCTGAAGGGAGTCTTATTTCACACAGTCTGATGCATCCGAAGTCAGTCAAGAAGACTGACAGGTTTCCTCACTGATAGTCTGGCTCCTCACTTGGACCTTATAGCTCTTGACTTTGTTTCACTTATTCACACCAGAATAAAATGACATGGATATCTATAGCCATTTTGGTGGATGAGGGAAGTGAAGGTGCTGTCATTCAAGTGATTTACAGTGATCTGGGAAGGGAAGGACACTAGAGAATTAGTTGTTCCAGCATGGATGCTTTCTAAATGTAAATGTGTGGTGGAATGCTAGGGACTGAACCTAGGACTTCTTGAGTTCTAGGTAAGTATTCAACATCTGATACATACTAGCCCTCTGATTCATCTTTTAAACGATGGCAAGTCTTTTACCAATAGTCCTAGCCAAGTGTGCTAACAGGGACAATTTATTAGTCTTTACAGTGGTATGATCAGGAGGCTGATTCTGCCGCTCTGGTGTCTTTTCTTGCACTAGTGACTGCTGACTTGTCAAAGTGCTTTTGCTTCTATTTTCTACCACGGATCCTCAGAGTACTTCTGAGATAGGACAGCCATTTTATTTCTCCAAAGCCTCAGTTTTAATTTAAAAGAGAATATTCAAAGGTTTGCTGCTGGAAGGCTGGAGTGCAGGTCAATGCCTCAACTCTGGAGAGCAATTGTTTGCCTTCTGGGGGCCTCAGGTGGCCCATGCAGAAACAGGAAGTGAGGCCCTTGTAGGATTCGGAGGGTCACAGAGCAACACAGCCACACACAAGTCATTCTCCATGCCCTCTAACATGAAGAGCTCAGGGTGGCCAAGAGAGCAGACACTGGAAATACTGTAACTGCACCTTTTAGGATGTCATAGACCTTTCTAGTGCCAGGAAACTCGCCTACTATTGTCTAGGGGGAATATTTCTATATTTATTAGGATGTAGCCTCCCTTTTAGATGAGGAAAATACCATGTTATTACCATGCAAAAAGTTCAAGGGCATTGTAGATATTTTCATCTTGGGTCACCAGGTTGGATTTGTGAACTAAAGAACTTTAATCAAGTGAAAAATTGTTGACCATGCCAAGAGATGAAAACAAACAAACAGAAAAGAGGGGGGAATTTGTGTTAGAAATGTGGACAATGTAGAACGTCTCCTGGGCACTTTCTGACCTTGCCTTTTCCTTAGTTGACTCTGTATTTATGCACCTGTGGCAATGACTGCATGCAACGTGAAGGAACGTTTGTGTTATGCTCAGAGACAAGTGCTCCCTTCTCTCCTGATAACAGTAAGTACCTGTCATTACCACAGGATGGTCAGAGTGTCAAGACACACAAAGCCCCTTTGATAATAACAGGTTATGCAGTGTCTGTGAGGAGCATAAGGAGGTCCCTGCCAGTGTACTCTGATCTGGTGTAACAAACCAATGTCTATGCTACACCAGAGATCTCATAACTAAGTAAAAAGAAAGGCTTTTCAAACAGAAAATACAGAAGGGGAAAAAAGAGTACAAAATGGTTATTGAAAGTGTCACAAGGCTATGAAATAGGAGTCAAAGGCTGGTGTGAGAACAGGGACTGGGTCCATGAGGGAGTATACATTTCAAGGCATTCCAATTCTCTCTGAATCCTATTTGATTAACAAATCAGGAATATTGGCAAGTAAGAATACCTCACTGATACCAGCATGTTCTGAAAAATGTCTCTGGATTTAGAGATATGTCAGTTCTTTTGACTAACAATGGACTGACACTATGTTCTGAAACTAGCCTCAGGTGTGGGACCAAACGATGAGCTTTAGATAACTTTAGATCCCTTACAAGCTTTAGATAACTATCTTGATTTTTATGTGGGCACACAGCTATGTGCGCATTATGTATCTATGTTCATCCCGAGGAACAAAAATTATTCAATCAACAAAAAAGCAGCATTCATATTCTAGTTGCCACAGTGAAAATGCTTTTATGCTTAAGGAATAGAAACCTGAGTTTAGAGAATGGCCCCTAATTCAGTGCCTAAAATCGCTTGCTATCTAGATCTTGCAACCTGGATCCCATGGTGATAGAGGAGAACAAATGCCCTAAAGTTGTCCTCTGACCTCCACACATACACTGTGGCACATGTGTGCCTGAATTTATATACATTTTTTGTTATTGTTGTTGTGAGCCTACATATAATGGATGAACTATCACTCCAGCCCACAGCAATAAATTTTAAGTAACCTGGATACTGGGAACCCTTAACAGGAGACCCTGAAAAGCCTTTAAGCACTTGGTTTGAAAAGGTTTAAATTTCTGAGAAGGGGAGTAAAAGAATCAATTTACAAGAGAGGGCTAATGTAGCTTAGTTTGTTAGGGTGACTGAGCTGTTTCCTGCAGAGAAAAGCATGCTGGGAGACTGGCTGTCTCTCCTATTGGCACTGCTAATGGCTACATGGGTGCTGGCAGTTTGCATCTACCTAACTTGTAGGCAAGGTAAGGATGGTGACTCTGAAGACACAAATTGAGATCCTCCCCACCTGCATGTGTAGAAAAACGACACTGTTGGATGTGGCAGCAGAAACCTATACTTTAAACCCTTGAGAAAAAGAGGTTCAAGAACATCAATTACTGTTGAAGGCTAGCATGAGCTACACAATGACTTGTTCAAAAAAAACCAAACAGGAGCTCTTAGTGTACCTTGTGAGTTACTCCTATGTCACAGCATAAGATTAACTTCACAGTTTAAGCTAAGCCACCTGAACTTTCACCTCAAGAATACTTGTGGGGAAAGGAAGATGGCAGCTACCAGCATGCACCATACATGAGGGACACAGGATTTTAAACTCTGAAATTAGTGAGTGAAGGGGCAGGTGAAGCAAGAACATAAACATTGAGGCTTCCTGGGTGAGAGAGGACAACCTGGGAGATGTGACAGTTAGGCTCCAAGTCACCCTTGGATATCTCCAGGGACTGAGAGTGGTAAATATTCAACCAACCTTCACCTCC
>NW_026596361.1:0-1602 GCF_907164565.1 Psammomys obesus | reverse complement strand
TTAAAATTACACCTTCCATAGTTGACCTTCCTTTGAGGTGGCTGAAACTTCACCTGCAATGCTTGAAGTTTCTACTGTGATGGTTGAATTTTTTCCTACAATATTTGAAATTATACCTGGCTTAGCTCACTTATTACCTGTGATATTTGCATTTTCCTGTGATGTGACTGAAATGTCGCATGTGATGGTTGAAGTCTCCCTTGAGATGTTCTCGTGTCACTAGCAGTGGTTTCAGGTTTTCCTGTGAAGGTTGAAGTTTCTCCTTTAATTGGTTAATTTTCACGTGCAAAGACTGAACATTCCTGTGCCATCGCTAAAACTTCCCTGGTAATAGTTAAATTTTAATGAAGGATGGATGGCCTATATCCTAGAAAGTTGAAATATTCACCCTCGATAGTTGAAGTTTCCTTTGAGTTGGATGAAATATCACCTTCCATGGTTGAAGTTTCCATTGTGATGGTTGACGTTTTTCCTCCAATTTTGAAATGTCATCTATGGAGCCTGAATTTTCGCCTGTGATGTTTGAAATTTCCTGGGGTTTGACTGTAATGTCGGATGAGATGTTTTAAGTCTCTCTTGCGATGGTGGAAATGTCACCTGCAATGGTTGACCTTTTTTGTGTAAAGGTTGAAATTTGACCTGAGATGGTTGAATTTTCACCTGCATAGACTGAACTTTCCTGTGCCATCATTCGGAAAATTCCCTGGTAATGGTTGAAGTTTCACCTTGGTTTGTTGATGTTTTTCTTGTCTAGGTAAAAATTGCACCCTCGGTAGTTGAAGTTTCCTTTGAGGTCGCTCAAATTGTACTTTCGATGGTTGATGTTTCCACTGTGATGGATGAAGTTTTACCAGCAAGGGTTGAAATTTCACCGGGGTAGACTGAATGATCTCCTGTGATGTTTGAACTTTCTTGTGAGGTGACTAATGGTCACCCGTGATGTTTGAAATCTCTCTTGCAATGGTGGAAATGTCACCTGTAATGGTTGAATGTTTTCCTGGGAAGGTTGAAGATTCGCCGGCCAAGAATGAATTTTCCTGATCCATTGCTGAAATTTCACCTGTAATGGTTGATGGTTGACCTGGGATGGTTGACTTCTTTCCTGCAACATTTAAAATTACACCTTCGATAGTTGACCTTCCTTTGAGGTGGATGAAACTTCAACTGTGATGTTTGTCGTTTCCATTGTGATGGTTGAAGTTTCTCCAGCAAACATTGAAATTTCACCTGGTAGGCTGAATTTTCTGCTGCGATGCCGGAACATTCCATTGAGGTGACTATACATCCCCTGTGATTTTTGAAGTCTCTCTTTCGATGGTTGAAATGTCAACTGCAATGGTTGTCCTTTTTCCTATGAAGGTTGGACTTTTGCCTGAGATGGTTGAATTTTCACCTGCAAAGACTGAACTTTCCTGTGCCATCACTGAAGTTTCACATGTAATGCTTGAAGTTTCACCTAGCATTGTTGACTGTTTTCTTGTGAATTTAAAATTTGCACCCTTGATAGTTGAAATTTCCTTTGAGGTGGCTGAAATTTCACCTTCGATGGTTGAAATTTCCATTGTGATGGTTGAAGGTTTTCCTCTAAAGTTTGAAATTTCA
>NW_026596360.1:0-1146 GCF_907164565.1 Psammomys obesus | reverse complement strand
AAAAAAGGGATTCATGATGAATTCGTCAATGACATTCTGGGGTGTTAGAAATACATACATCATAAGATCTAGAAGTGGTCTTTGTTGGCCTTCCCGCTTGCATGGAAGGCTATCCCAAAGCTCAGAAGTCCAAGAACCACAGCTCTTAGGAGAGAAGGCATTCTAATGGACATGTACCCTGAAACACAGGAGGTCAGGAACCACAAACTTCTGAGGTGGGACAATGTCCCAATGGAAAGGCATCCTGAGACACAGGAGCCCAGGAAACGCACATCCCTGAGGTGGGATTGTGTCTCAGTGGAAGAGCATCCTGATGTACGGAAGCTTAGGAAACACACAGCTCTGAGAAGCCTCCTCAGCAGAGGCAGGGAGCTCCCAGGGGAGGGTATCCCCAGCTGAGCCAAGGAGCTCAGGAGCCTCAGCCCTGTTCCACTTCTTCTCTTCATTGCTCCTTGGCTTCTCCCAAGAAGAGTCACACCACACAGCAAATCTCATATGAGATTTATTGGGAGGGTCCAGGGTGTAGAGGGATGAATCTAGGGTTGGCTGCCTCTGTTCCTGGGAGAGGACAGCTGGGAGGTGAACAAAGAGCAATGCTTATCCAGGATTGCTTAAAAACCTGGGCTTTTCAGCAGAGAGTTCCAAACAGGGAATTCGTGTAATTTTAAGTCCTGAGTTTGGCAAGCTCTGGGATTACTCAAGGCTTGTGGGAAGCTCAAGGATTACTGGGGGTAGGGCTGGGGTTTACTGCTCAGGGATTGGTGGCTTTTATTCACACTCTTTTCCCTATATCGGAACCATGGGTAAGGTAAGATAGAAAGACCTTCTTGGCTGCAGCACTACCACTGTATAGATAGGGAGGTGTCCAGCAGTGCTATCTCACTATGGCTGCAGGCTGAGGCAGGAAAGTAGGTGCTGCCACCATGGGCAACTCCTATGGCAGCACCTCAAAACAGCAGGAGGCCAAGGTGCCAACATTTTGACAGCTCCTATTGTGGTACCTTAAAGGAGCCACAGGCTGGGGTAGGAAGGAGAGTGCACCACGGTGACAGTTCTTGCAACTTCACTCAGCACCCATCCCTCAGGCAATTAGTCTGTTATTTTAAAAGAAAATTTTTTATTTTGAATTTTCTAAAAAAAAAAAAA
>NW_026596359.1:0-3591 GCF_907164565.1 Psammomys obesus | reverse complement strand
AAAAAAAAAAAAGGAAGGATGAGGTGGGTAACAGGGAAGGGATCCACCTCAGAAGAAAGTGGAGGAGATCCTGGCGCCCCACAGGGGCTGGGAGTGAGTTGGTGTGTCCTCAGTTAATAGGGGGTCTCAATGGCAAGTGGGTTCCAGATGCTGGAAATCCCTTGGGAGCCTGCAAGGTGGAGGTGTAAAAAAAAGGTTGGCCTGCTTCATTTCCCCAGCTAAGGCCTTAGGACCAAAGGCAGCAGTCAAGACATGATCAGTTGTGATTTGCAGGAAAGGATACTTCTGGGATTGGACAGAAGTGCACAAAATGTGCCTTTTGTGCTCCTCCAAGGATGACCTCCCAGCCACATGGCCCTGTCCCTTGGCACTGCAGAATGTAGTTGGGTGTGGGAAAGAGAGGCTTCACGATGGGAACCAGCTCTTTCACCAAGAAATGCTATTGCCACATAGCACAGTGGTTGGGGCCATTGGTGGGGAATTCAGAACAGCAAAGACAAAAGAAGAAGGGGCACCTGTGAGCTGCCTCAGGCCTGCCAGGCAAGTCTGAGTCTCCACCATTCTGCCAAGCAAGTGAGCATCTGCTTCATAGAACGAGGCAGGGGTGGGGCAAGAGAAAAGACCTGGGCATGAGGCAATGGGCAGAAACAGATTCCAGCTACAGAGCCGTATTTAGGGGATGGCCTGCCGAGTACCATTCCATGTTGAAAGTGCCAGGTAGCAGTACCTGTGGGCATCATGGTCCCAAGGCTGAGAGCTCAGGTTGGCTGCTGGGTGAGAAATCAAGCTGTTGGTGTGTCCAAATGGTGGGGGCTTAAGATTGTCAAAGCCTGTCTGAAAGCTGGTCTGTGTGGACTCTAGGCTGGTCCTTAAGAGAGAAAAGACGGCAACGTTTCCAGGAGGCGTCACCAGCATCCCTGGAGTACTTCCCCATGCCTGACTCCCGTCTTGGAGCTCTGCAGGGAAAGGAACACCATGACTCCCGGTAGTGTTAATTTAGCTAAAACACGGGGAAAGGGGTAGCTGAGGAAAATTGTGCCACCCATTACTACCACCCCCTTTCACTCACACACACTGGGCCAGAGAAGGCAGAAGGACATAGGATGCTGGAGGCAGAGCCAGCAGAGTCCCTGGTCCTCAGTCACTGGACATCAAGAAGTCAGTGAATCTTGCCCAGCTGGATTCTCTTCCACACTTCCGAGCTGGAAAGACGCAGGAGCCCAGAATGCCGGCCATAGTGAAGCTCCCGACAATGACGGTGCAGATCGTGGTGATGAACCTGGATGGCATCTCTGTACTTGACTGGGATGGGCCTGAGGTCATAGCGGAACCAGCTGGTGGGGATGGTGCAGCCCGTGCGGCTGTAGGCAACAGGCTCCTTGTTGAACGCTGTGGGTTGGTAGGAGTGGAGTAACGCCGCTTGCCACTCTTGTCCTCATACACTGTGGGCACAGCCTTCAAGATGCAGTCCCAGGAGGCCAGGGGTTTGGAGGTGAGTCTGTCTGCTCCTCCCAGAGCATTGAAGGCTCCGCGAACACCCCGGGCCTGTAGTGTATCCCCGAAGGAGAGCTTATGGATGATATGTGTCATGTCCGGGTTCTGTGGGTGGGCTGTGGCACTGTGCCCACGGCCCACGTGGAAGTTGCCGGGGGCCTGGCTGATGCTAAAGTGGCCCTCGAAGAGGCTGCCAGCTTCGCTGTTCGGTGGGATCTCGATGGAGGTGTTGACGTGGCCCACTTCGTGCCTGCCCATCTCATCTTGAATGTCAAGCCCGACCAGTTCACAGTGCATATTGGGTAAGCTAATGTTGAGGCTGACGTCAATTTTGCCTCCGATGTCCTTGTCTGGGTCATCGATGTAGAGCTCATCCACCACTTCTGTTGTGATGAATCCAGTAAACTCTTAATAGGAAGAGGATGAAGAGGCAACAGCAGATGAAGATAATGGCACCAGTGTACGCCGGCTGTGTGAGGTCCTTGGGCACCTTCCTGTAGATATCAAACCTCCTGAAGTCAAAGGGCATCGTGCCACTGAGCTGGTGGGATCGTTGCAGGACAGGCGGGCCACAGCCCCCATTTGGCCTTTGGATCAGGAGGATGAGGACATCCAAGGTCCAAGGCCACAAAGTACAGCCCTTCCCCACCAGCCCTGCACCGCATTATCCAAGGGACCACAAGGGGGCGCCACAACACAAATGCAATTGAGCACACATCATTGGCTTGCAGAATTCACACCAGACTGGCAGGTAAGAGAAAGTGGGGTTCCAGGCAGGGCAAGGTCTGTTCAAGAGTAAGTACAACATTAGAGGAACAAGAACCGGGAGGAAAATGGCATTGGAGGGCTCTCTGAGCACCAGCCTTGTGCTAACCAAGCACAGGGTTGCTCTCGGTGCTGGGCTGAGCTCCTTCCTTAAGGATGCAAGAAGAGAGGTTCCCTGAGCCCTGGTCTGAACATTCATTCATCCTCATTTCTTCAGCTCCCTTAGCAGGAGCGAGGTGGCTGCTTCTGCAGTTGGTAGTGTGTAGAGAGCCGTGGGACACAGCTACAGACAAAGCCAGCCTGAGAGACAGTCCCGGATGCTCCAGGTAACCCGGAAGCCTCCGGCACCTGGACGCAAATGGCCTCTTGCTAAAGCAACACACCTGCCGCGGCCAAGCTTGACGAGCTGAGTTGGGTCACTAGGACTCACACTGTGGTGTGGAGAGCTGCTTGTTAAGCTGCTTTGTTATGTTTTCACCTGGGGAAGTAGCTTTTGAAAAAAAAAAGTTAGGTGGTTCCACACTTTTTTCTTTTTGTATTGATGTTACTTGCTTCCTTTGCCTATAAATAATGAACCCTGGAATAAACCCGTGCTGCTTCAGTCAGACTGACAGCCCTCTCAAGCCGATCCCGTGTGAAGTGTGATTTGTCCTCACTCCCCATTCAGGTACTGTTCGATTCTGCTGGCAGGCCCCAGCAATAGTACATTCTTCTCCTCTTTGAACTTCCAAGCAAAAGTAAGAACTTCCCTCCATTAACTATCCTCTGTCTCCATTATTTATGTGAGGTCTCCTTCCTGACTGGACCTTCCTGGTATGGAGGTCAAGAGAATCAAACATGGTAGAGCTTAAGAAGCTAAGATAGTGAGCAAACCGTCTGTGGGGACAGAGTATTGAATGTTCTGCCCAAGATTTACACAGAGGTAAATGAAGCATGAGGTCCTAGGTGTTCAGTAATTCCTTCAAGAAGTTTTATAAGAAAGAGAATAACAGCCAGGAGCCGTGGTGTAGGCATGTAATCTTGGTACTCGGGGAGGCAGAGGCAGGCAGATCTCTGTGAGTTCGAGGCCAGCCTTGTCTACAAAGTAAGTGAAGGACAGCCAATGCTATATAGAGAAAACATGTCTCTAAAAACTAGACAGAGAGAATGAGATGGTCTGGGAAGGGATCCAGTGTCCAGTCCTGCAGCTCTACCATGGTGGCTGCTGCCTTGTCATCCTGTGAAGTTTCAGTCTGAGGACAGCCACGATCAGCATCATGGAATAAGGGATCAATGGTAAAATGAATCTCAGCTTAATTGTTGAAGGAGCTGGGAAAGCAAAGACTTGGTGAG
>NW_026596358.1:0-3327 GCF_907164565.1 Psammomys obesus | reverse complement strand
AGACATCAGAAGAAGGAGAAAAGAGGGAACAAGTCAGGAGCCTGAAACAGGGGACCTCTGAAAGGCTCTGCCCTGCAGACTAGCAATTCAGATGCTGAGACTTATGGGCAACATTTGGGCAGAGTGCAGGGAATCTTATGATAGAAGTGGGAAACAGTAAGATCTGGAGAAGACAGGAACTTCACAGGGAGAGCAACAGAACCAAAAAATCTGAGCACAGGGGTCTTTCCTGAGACTGATACTCCAACCAAGGACTATGCATGGAGATAACCTAAGACTCCTGCACAGATGTAGCCCATGGCAGTTCAGTATCCAAGTGGGTTCCATTATACTAGGAACAGGGACTGTCTCTGACATGAAGTGATTGGCCTGCTCTTTAATTACCTCCCCCTGAGGGGGAAGCAGCATTATCAGGCCACAGAAGAAGACAATGCAGCCACTCCTGAGGAGACCTAATTGACTAGGATCAGAAGGAAGGAAAAGAAGACCTCCCCTAACAGTGGACTTGGGGAGGGGCATGCATGCAGAGGGTGGAGACAGGGAGGTATTGGGATGGAAGGAGGGAGGGTACCACAGGGGGGATACAAAGTGAATAAAGTGTAATTAATAAAGAATTTTTAAAATGGGGTATGGAGCTAAACAGAGAATTCTCTGTAAAAGAATATAGAATGGCAGAGAAACACATAAAGAGATGTTCAACATCCCTAGCCATCAGAGAGATGCAAATCAAAACGACCCTGAGATTTCACCTTACACCCATCAGAATGGCTAAGATCAAAAACTCAAGAGACAACACATGCTGGAGAGGCTGTGGAGAAAGGGGAACTCTCCTCCATTGCTGATGGGAATGTCAACTGGTACAACCACTATGGAAATCAATCTGGTGCTTTCTCAGACAATTAGGAATAGTGCTACCTCAAGATCCAGCTATACCACTCCTAGGCATATATACAAAAGATGTTCAAGTACACAACAAGGACATTTGCTCAACCATGTCTGTAGCAGCTTTATTCGTAATAGCCAGAACCTGGAGTTTAATGGTTCTCAAACATTCATATAAATGCAGGCAAATCACCTAGAAATGTTTAAAATTGAGAAAGAGCCCCAAGACACAGTTCTAGTACATCCATGTAGATTCTATAGATCTCAGAACAAAATCTATAGAAAGGTAATAGAAGAACATGTTTAAGACAAGACACCAATAATGTTATGTTCACGTACCATGGGAGAATTCCTTTATTCCTTTTCACATTCCTAAGTGTACCCTATCAGGACCAATGTGAATGACATGATTTATAAATGAGGCTCACCACACCACCTCTTTGTACACTCTTTCTTCTTAACATCTTTGAATCTTGTTGTTGACAATAGTCCAATAATTCTTTTTTTAATTTTTTTATTTAACTTTTATTAATTACACTTTTTTCATTTTGTATCCCCCCATAATCCCCTCCCTCCTCCCCTCCCGAACCCACCCTCCCTCCCTTTTCTGCATGCATGCCCCTCCCCAAGTCCACTGATAGGGGAGATCCTCCTCTCCTTCTTTCTGATCTTAATCTATCAGTTCTCATCAGAAGTGGCTGCATTGTCATCTGCTGTGGCCTGATAAGGCTGCTCCCCCCTCAGAGGGAGGTGGTCAAAGAGCAGGCCAATCAGATTATGTCAGAGGCAGTCCCTCTTCCCATTACTATGTAACCCACTTGGACACTGAACTGCCATGGGCTACATTTGTGCAGGGGTTCTAGGTTATCTCCATAAATAGTCCTTGGTTGGAGTATGAGTCTCTGGGAAGTTCCCTGTGTTCAAATTTTCTTGTTCTGTTGCTCTCCTTGTGTAGTTTCTGTCCTCTCCAGCTCTTACTATTTCCCACTTCTTACATAAAATTCCATTCACTCTGCCTGGCAGTTGGCCATCAGGTTCAGCATCTGCTTTGATAGTCTGCAGGGCAGAGGCTTTCAGAGGCCCTCTGTGGCAGGTTCCTAGGTTGTTTCCTATTTTCTTCTTCTTCTGATGTCCATCCTCTTTGCCTTTCAGGATGGGGATTAAGCGTTTTAGTTAGGGTTCTCTCTCTTGCTTAGTTTTTTTTAGATGCACAGATTTTAGTGGGTTTATCCTATGTTGTATGTCTATATGAGTGAGTATATACTGTGTGTGTCTTTTTGCTTCTGGGACAAATCACTCAGGATGATCCTTTCCAGGTCCCACCATTTACCTGCAAATTTCATGTTTACCTTATTTTTCATTGCTGAGTAATACTCCATTGTATAGATGTACCACAGTTTCTGCATCCATTCTTCAGTTGAGGGGCATCTGGTTTGTTTCCAGCTTCTGGCTATTACACATAAAGCTGCTACAAACATGGTTAAGCAAATGTCCTTTTTGTGTACTTGAGCCTCTTTTAGATATATGCCTAGGAGTGGTATGGCTGGATCTTGAGGAAGCGCTATTCCTATTTGTCTGAGAAAGAGCCAGATTGATTTCCAGAGTGGTTGTACCAGTTTACATTCCCACCAGCAGTGGAGAAGTGTTCCCCTTTCTCCACAACCTCTCCAGAATGTGTTGTCACTTGAGTTTTTGATCTTGGCCACTCTGATGGGTGTAAGGTGAAATCTCAGGGTTGTTTTGATTTGCATTTCCCTAATGGCTAATGAGGTTGAGCATTTCTTCAAGTGTTTCCCTGCCATTCGATATTCCTCTACAGAGAGTTCTCTGTTTAGCTCTGTTCCTCATTTTTTAAGTGGATTACTTGGTTTGCTGCTTTTCAGCTTCATTAGTTCTTTATATATACTGGATATGAGTCCTCTGTCAGATAAAGGGTTGGTGAAGATTCTTTCCTAATCTGTAGACAGTCGCTTTGTTTTGATGATGGTGTCCTTTCCTTTACAGAAGCTTTTCGGTTTCAGGAGGTCCCATTTGTTGATTGTTGCTCTTAGAGCCTGTGCTGTTGGTGTTCTGTTCAGGAAGTTTTCTCCTGTACCAATGAGTTCTAGGGTATTCCTCACTTTTATTTCTAGCCGATTTAATGTGTCTGGTTTTATGTTGAGGTCTTTGATCCACTTGGACTTTAGTTTTGTGCAGGGTGATAAGTATGGATCTATTTTCATTTTTCTACATGTACACATCCAGAGTGAACCAGCACCATTTGTTGAAGATGCTATCCTTTTTCTATTGTATGGTTTTGGCGTCTTTGTCAAAGATCAGGTGTCCATAAGTGAGTGGGTTTATTTCTGGGTCCTCTGTTCGGTTCCATTGATCCACCATTCTGTTTCTATGCCAGTAACATGCAGTTTTTAAAACTGTTGCTCTATAGTACAAGTTAAGATCAGG
>NW_026596357.1:4604-13441 GCF_907164565.1 Psammomys obesus | reverse complement strand
AGCAGGAAATACAGAGGTCAGCATAACCAATAGGCTACAAGAAATGGAAGAAAGAATCTCAGGTGTGGAAGATACAATGGAAAAAATAGATGTATCTGCCAAAGAAAAGGTTAAATCTAAAAAATTCCTGACACAGACCATCCAAGAAATTCAAGACAAGATAAAAAGACAAAACCTAAGAATAATAGGAATAGAGGAAAAAGAAGATTCCCTGCTCCAAGGCCCAGAAAATATTTTCAACAAAATCATTGAAGAAAATTTCCCCAACTTAAAGGAGAGGCCAATAAGAATACAAGAAGCCTACAGAACACCCAATAAATTAGACCAGAAAAGAAAATACTCCCGCAACATAATAATCAAAACAGTAAGTATACAGAACAAAGAAAAAATACTAAAAGCTGCAAGGGAAAAAGGCCAAGTAACATATAATGGCAAACCCATTAGAATCACACCTGACTTTTCAACAAAAACTGTGAAAGCCAGAAGGGCCTGGATTAATATCATGCAGACCCTAAGAGAACACAGATTTCAGCCCAGGCTACTATACCCAGAAAAACTCTCAGTCCTCATAGATGGGGAAAACAAGATATTCAATGACAAAAACAATTTTCAACAATACCTACCCACAAATCTAGCCTCACAGAAGACACTAGAAGGAAAAATACAACTGAAGAAAACTAGCTAATTTCAACAAAACACAGGAAATAATTAACCTCACTACAGTAAAACAAAAAGCAACCAAGCACACAACCTCATGAACAGAGCCAACATCAAAATCAGAGGATCGAACAGCCACTGGTCATTAATCTCTCTCAACATCAATGGAATCAACTCTCCAATAAAAAGACACAGACTAACAGAATGGATGCGTAAACAAAACCCAGCAATCTGGTGCATACAAGAAACACACCTAAGACACAAAGATAGACATTACCTGAGGGTAAAGGGTTGGAAGACGACTTTCCAAGCAAATGGACCCAAGAAGCAAGCAGGAGTAGCCATTCTAATATCTGATAAAATAGACTTTCAACCAAAATTAATCAAAAGAGATGGGGAAGGACACTTCATACTCATCAGGGGAAAATTCCACCAGGAAGACATCACAATCCTGAACATCTATGCCCCAAATACAAGGGCACCCACATTTCTAAAAGAAACATTGATAAAACTTAAACCACATATAGATCTCTACACATTAATAGTGGGAGACTTCAACACCCCACCCTCAACAGAGGACATGTCAACAAAACAGAAATTAAAGAAACAATGTCTGTAACAGAGGTCATGAATCAAATAGACCTAACAGACAGTTATAGAAACTTACACCCAAACACAAAAGAATTTACCTTCTTCTCAGCACCCCATGGAACCTTCTCCAAAATAGATCACATAGATGGTCAAAAAGCAAGCCTCAAAAGATACAAGAAGATTGAAATAATCCCTTGTATCCTGTCTGATCACCATATAATAAAGCTGGACCTCAACAACAAAGAAATAGCAAAAAGATTACAAACACATGGAAACTGAACAACTTACTACTAAATGACAGCTGAGTCAGGGAAGAAATAAAGAAACAAATTAAAGTCTTCCTAGAACTCAATGAAAATGAAGACACAACATATCCAAACTTGTGGGACACAATGAAGGCAGTGCTAAGAGGAAAGTTCATAGCACTAAGTGCCTTCAAGTAGAAGTTCAAGACAGTGCATTCAAGCAACTTAATGGCTCACTTAAAAACCTAGAAAAAGAAGAAGCAGACACACCAAAAAGGAGTAGATGGCTGGAAATAATCAAATTCAGTAAAATCAGATCTGAAAAGGGGGACATAACTACAGACACTGAGAAAATCCAAACAATCACTAGGTCTTACTACAAAAGTCTATACGCCACAAAATTTGAAAATCTAAACTAAATGGACAATTTTCTTGATAGATTCCATCTACCTAAATTAAGTCGATCAGGTAGAAAGACTGAATAGTCCCATATCCCCCAAAGAAATAGAAATAGTCATAAAAAGTCTCCCTTCCAAAGAAAGCCCATGACCAGATGGTTACAGCACAGAATTCTACCAGACTTTCAGAGAACAGCTAATTCTAATGCTCTTCAAACTATTCCACAAAATAGAAACAGAAGGAACATTACCAAACTCATTCTATGAAGATACAATCACCTGATACCTAAACCACACAAAGACCCAACAAAAAAGAACTTCAGGCCTATCTCTCTTAAGAAAATTGATGTAAAAATACTAAATAAATTACTTGCAAACCAAATTCAAGAACACATAAAAGGTATCATCCACCATGACCAAGTAGGCTTCATCCTAGGCATGCAATGGTGGTTCAATATACGGAAATCCATCAATGCCATCCACCATATAAACAAACTGAAGGAGAAAAACCACATGATCATCTCTTTAGGTGCCGAAAAAGCATTTGAAAATCTCCTGTACCTCTAAAGAAACTAATTAAGAGAGAGGACCCTGACTAAAACACTCAATCCCCATCCTGAAAGGCAAAGAGCATAGACATCAGAAGAAGAAGAAAACAAGATAAAACATAGGAACCTGCCACAGAGGGCCTCTGAAAGGCTCTGCCCTGCAGACTATTAAAGTAGACATTGAGACTTAAGGCCAACTGTTGGGAAAAGTGCACGGAATCTTATGTAAGAAGTGGGAAATAGTAAGATCTGAAGAGGTCAGGAACCCCACAAGGAGAGCAACGGAACTAGAAAATTTGAACACAGGGGTCTTCCCAGAGACTCATACTCCAACCAAGTACCATGCATGAAGATAACCTAGAACCCCTGCACAGATGTAGTCCATGGCAGTGTAGTATCCAAGTGGGTTATTTAGTAATGGGAAGAGGGACTGCCTCTGACATAATCTGATAGGCCTGTTCTTTGACCAGCTCCCCCTGAGGGGAGAGCAGCCGTACCAGGCCACAGAAGACAACAATGCAGCCATTCCTGATGTGATCTGATAGACTAAGATCAGAAGGAAAGAGAGGAGGACCTCTCCTATCAGTGGACTTGGGGAGGGGCATGTGTGAAAAAGGGGGACAGAGGGTGGGACCGGGAGGAGAGGAGGGAGGGGCTTATGGGGGGATACAAAGTGAATAAAGTGTAATTAATAAAAAAAACAGTAAAAAAAGAAAGAAAAAGTCCAACACCCATTCATGTTTAAAATCTTGGAGAGATCAGAGGTACAAGGCACATAACTTAACATAGTAAAGGTAATATACAGCAAGCCTATAGCCAACATCAAACTCAGTAGAGAGAAACTTAAATCAACCACACTGAAATCAGGGACAAGGCAAAGCTTCACATTGTCTCCATATCTCTTCAACATAGTACTTGATGTCCTTGCGAGAGCAATAAGACAATAAAGGAGATCAAGGCGATATAAATCGGAAAGGGAAAAGTAAAAATATCACTGTTCGCAGATGATATGATAGTATACATGAGCGACCCCAAAAATTCAACCAGAGAACTCCTTCAACTGATAAACACCTTCAGCAAAGTGGCTGGATACATAATCAACTCAAAAAATAAGACCACTCCTATATACCAAAGACAAAAAGGCTGAGAAAGAAATTAGGGAAACAACACCCTTCACAATAACCACTAGTAAAATAAAATACCTTGGGGTGACTCTAACCAAGCATTTGAAATACCTGAATGAGAAAAACTTCAAGTCTCTGAAGAAAGAAATTGAAGAAGAGATCAGAAGATGGAAAGATCTCCTGTGCTCATGGATTGGTAGGATTAACATTGTGAAAATGGTCATTCTGCCAAAGGCAATCTACAGATTCAATGCAATTTCCATGAAAATACCAACAAAATTCTTTACAGACCTTGAAAGAAAAATTTTCAACTTCATATGGAGAAACAAAAAACCTAGAATTTCCAAAATAATCTTGTACAAAAACACATCCTCTGGAGGCATCTCCATCCCTGATCTTAAGCTGTACTACAGAGCAACAGTAATAAAAACCACAAGGTATTGGCATAGAAACAGAAAGGAGGATCAGTGGAACCGAACAGAAGACACAGAAACAAACCCACACATATCTGAATACTTGATTTTTGACAAAATCCAAAACCATTCAGTGGAAAAAAGACAGAATATTCAACAAATGGTGCTGGTCCATCTGGATGTTTACATGCAGAAAAATGAAAATAGATCCATTCTTTTCACCCTGCACAAAACGAAAGTCCAAGTGGATCAACGATCTCAACATAAAACCAGATACACTAAATTGCTTTAAAAAAAAAAGTGGGTAAGACATTGGAACTCATTGGCACAGGAGACAACTTTCTGACCAGAACACCAACAGCACAGGCTGTAAGGGCAACAATCGATAAATGGGACCTCATGAAACTGAAAAGGTTCTGTAAAGCAAAGGACACAGTCATCAAAACAAAACGACACCCTACATTCTGGGAAAGGATCTTCACCAACCCTATATTTGACAGAGAGCTCATATCCAGAATATACAAAGAGTTAATGAAGTTAAAAAGCAGCGATTCAAGCAATCTGATTAAAAAAAAATGGAGTACGGAGCTAAACAGAGAATTCTCAGTAGAGGAATACAGAATGGCAGAGAAACACTTAAAGAAATGCTAAACATCCTTAGACATCAGAGAGATGCAAATCAAAATGACCCAGAGATTTCACCTTACACCCACCAGAATGGCTAAGATAAAAATCTCAAGTGGCAACACATGCTGGAGAGGTTGTGGAGAAAGGGGAACCCTCCTGCATTGCTGGTGGGAATGCAAACTGGTACAATCACTTTGGAAATCAATCTGGCACGTTCTCATACAATTAGGAATAGTGACTCCTCAAGACCCAGCTATACCACTCCTAGGCATATATTCAAAAGAGGCCCAAGTACACAACAAGGACATTTGTTCAACCATATTTGTAACAGCTTTATTCGTAATAGCCAGAACCTGGAAAAAACCCAGATATCCCTCAGTTGAGGAATGGAGACAGAAATTGTACTTTTACACAATGGAATACTACTCAGTGATTAAAACAGAGGAAATCATGAAATTTTTAAGCAAAGGGTGGGACCTGGAAACGATCATCCTGAGCAATACATCCCAAAAGCAGAAAGACACACATGGTATATACTCACTTATATAGACCTATAAGATAGGATAAACATACTAAAATCTATACACCTAAAGAAGATAAACAAGAAAGAAGACATGGGGTAAGATGATCCATCCTCACTAGGAAAGACAAATGGTATAGGCATTGGATTTAGGAGAAAACAAGTAACAGGATAGGAACCTACCTCAGAGGGCCTCTAAAAGTCTCTACCTAGCAGTGTATCAAAGCAGATATTACGATTCATAACCAAACCTTAGGCAGAGTGCAGGGAATAAAAAAAAAAAGGTTGGGGGAGTTAATATGACCTGGAGGACAGGAGTTCCACAAGGACCAAATATATCTGGGCACAGGGTTCTTTAATGAGACTCTTTTTCCAAACAAGCACCACGTGTGGATGCAACCTAGAGCCTCTGCTCAGATGTAGCCCTTGGTAGCTCAGTATCCAAGTGGGTACCGTAAGGGGAACAGAGACTGTTTCTGACATAAACTCAATGGTGGGCTGTTTGACACCCCCCCCCCCCCCCCACGGAGGAGCAGCCCTGCTAGGCCACAGAGGAGGACTTTGCAGTCAGTCGTGAAGACAGCTGATAAACCAGAATCAGATGGAAGGGGAGGAGGTTTCCCTATCAGTGGACTTGGAAAAGGGCAGGGAGGGGATGAGAGTGGAAGGGTGGGATTGGGAGGGAAAGAGGGAGTGGGATACAGCAGGGATACAAAGTTAACAAACTGTAACTAATATTAAAAAATAAAAATTAAAAAGAGTACTGTAAATTGCTAATATGAAATCTATCCCACTTTTACATTGACATTTAGTGTATGAAATTTCTTCTTATCACTGCTTTCACTCTTTTCCACAAATTAGGGGGTATGGTGTGTATTCCCTTGTTTGAATTACACAGTCTTTACTTTCTCTACTTTCTCTCATGTGTTTGCCTAGTTTTCATTCTGTGAAAAACTGTTCAGGTTCTGTGAGTTTGCAGATTTCTTTTGCTCTTGTTGTTTATATCCAGATTCAATCCCTAGTGTTTGTATAGGATGCAAGGAGTTATTTTAATTTCCTTGTATCTGTTGAGACTTGGTTTATGTTCAAGCATGTATGCGCAGTTTTGAAGAATGTTCCATTAGGTGCAGAGTAGAAAGCATAATCTTTCGTATTTTGGTGAAATATTTGCTAATTATCTATTAGTTCCATTTGGCTCATAATGTCTATTAGCCAGTGTTTTTTCTGTTTACTTTGTGTTGACCATGATTTTTTTAAAATCCCTTCTTTATTTAGGGTTATTAAATGCTTTTACCTCCTTTCCAACTCCTCAACACAGGGTAGAGGGAGAAAAAAGGTTAGTGAGAACTGTGGGCAGAATTTTCTCAGCTACTTTCTGCTGAGTAGGGTCATACTATTCTTTTGGAGGCAATACCAATATTAGTTGTGCAGAAATCCCCAAGTACAGCTAACCAGCAAAGCAGCAAACCGCAAATGCAGCAGCAGGACGAATGAGCAGCAAGCAGTCCTTGCTTGCCTTCTCTAGGTTCTCATATTTATATCCCTCAAAGTTCTCAGAATTCAAGTAATCCCACCTGGTAAAGGCCATGTTCCACACGAGACACTTAACAGGTGTGGACAAATTAAAACCTTCATTTTTGGATATTAAAAAAAACATGTTTGCACTTCATTAACAAAAACATCCACAATATTTCCCTTTCCCTGTTTAGAAAAATTGGCTTTTTCTCTAATATTAACAAAGTATATACAATAATTATAATGAGAATTATCAGATAAGAATTACATTCAAAATGTCCAGGCCATTTGTATTTGGCAAACCTGGAAAAAGTATTCTAACATCTATGCTACCCTGGTGAGTCCTCAGTTCTCTACCTAGACCTATATCTATCAACCTCAAAACATCCATCTAGACCTTAAAGTTAATTGTAGTAACACTGTGACTGTATAGTCTTCAACCTCACAAAATCACCAGAAGGAAAAATAATACCTAACCATAAAGGAAGCATAGAACACACAGCTTCCAGAACTACAGCAATAACAGAGACAGATGACTGCCTGGGCAGTCACCAGAGGTTTCTCTGTGTCATTGGGGTATCCAGCCTATTGGACCAGAATACCTGACAGGCTTATATGTGAAAAAGCAATTTTGAAAGACTGACCACTTAGTTTCTGCAACATTGGAAAGTCAATTCCCCATTGTCCTGGTGTTCAGAGTTTGCTCAGACTGCCTATCAGCAGTTGAAAAACAACTGCTTTTTTGTTTGTTTGTTTGTTTGATTGGTTGTTTTGTTTTATTTTATTATATCTTTCTCTCTAATGACTATAATAATCAATTGCTTCTTTGATGCACATCATGTTCTTTGAGGTAGACTACAAGTGCTTCCAGGAGCAGATGTGACTTTCTGTTAGAAAATCCTTTTAATATTGAAATATTTTTTTATTTTTTTCTCACTAGCCCATATTCTCAGCCTCATATATATACACATATATATATATATACATATATATGTGTGTGTGTATGTATATATATTATATACATATATTATATTATATTATATTATTTTTCTTATTACTTACATTTTGTTAATTCTGTATCCCAGCTGTATCCCACTCCCTCTTTCCCTCCTCAATCCCACCCTCCCTCCCTCATCTCCTCCTTGCCCCTTTCCAAGTCCACTGATAGGGGAGGACCTCCTCCCCTTTCATATGACTTCGTTTTGTCAGGTATTTTCAGGACTGGCTGCAAAGTCCTCCTCTGTGGCCTAACAGTACTGCCCTTCCCTTGTGGGGTGGGGAGGTCAAAAAGCCAGTCATTGAGTTCCTGTTAGAAATAGTCCTTGTTCCCCTTACTATGGGAAACCAATTGTTTACTGAGCTGTCACGGGTCACATCCGAGCAGAAGTTCTAGGTTTTATCCACTCATGGTCTTTGGTTGAATGTGCATCTCAGAAAAGACCCTGTGCCTAGATATGTTTGGTCCTTGTAGAGCTCCTATCCTTTCCACATCAAACTCCCCTTCTTTCCTATGATTCCCTGCACTCTGCCGAAGGTTTGGTTATGAGTCTTAGTATCTACTTTGGAACACTGCTAGGTAGAGTCTTTCAGATGCCTTCTGTGGTAGACTCCTGTCATACATTCAATGCATATCCCATTTGTCTTTCTAAATGAGGATTGATCATTATACCCCGTGTCCACTTTGTTGATTATCTTCTTTAGGTGTATGGATTTCATTATGTTTATCATATCTTTTATGTCTATATAAGCGAGTATATTCCATGTTTGTCTTTCTCCTTCTGGGATACTTCACTCAGAATGATCTTTCCTAGATCCCACCATTTGCCTGCAAATTTCATGATTTCCTCTTTTTTGATTTCTGAGTAGTATTCCATTGTGTAAAAATACAACAATTTCTGTACCCATTCCTCCATTGATAGACATCTGGGTTGTTTCCAGGTTCTGGCTATTACAAATAAAGCTGCTACAAACATGGTTGAGCAAATGTCCTTATTGTGTACTTGAGAAAATTTTGGGTATATGCCTAGCAGTGGTATAGTTGGGTTTGAGGAATCACTATTTCTAATTGTCTGAGAAAGCGCCAGATTGACTTCCAAAGTGGTTGTACCAGTTTACATTCCCACCAGCAATAGAGGAGGGTTCCCCTTTCTCCACAACCTCTCCAGCATGTGTTGTCACTTGAGTTTTTCATCTTGGCCA
>NW_026596357.1:3387-4594 GCF_907164565.1 Psammomys obesus | reverse complement strand
GAGATCGGGGATGGAGATACCTCCAGATGATCTGTTGTAATACAGGGTTGTTTTGGAGATTCTGAGTTTTTTGTTTCTCTATATGAAGCTGAGAATCTTTTTTTCAAGTTCTGAAAAGAATTGGTTGGTATTTTGATGGGAATTGCATTGAATCTGTAGATTGCTTTTGGCAAGATGGCCATTTTCACAAAGTTAATCCTACCAATCCATGAGCACAGGAGATCTTTCCATCTTCTGAGATCTTCTTCAATTTCTTTCTTCAGAGACTTGAAGTTTTTCTCAAACAGGTCTTTCTCTTGTTTGGTTAATTTCACCCCAAGGTACTTTATGTTATCAGTGGCTATTGTGAAGGGTGTTGTTTCCTTAATTTCTTTCTTGGCCCTTTTGTCTTTTCTGTACAGGAGGGCTTCTGATTTTTTTGAGTTGATTTTTTATCCAGCCAGAATTCTACCAAACCTTCAAAGAAGTGCTAATAACAATTCTCCTCAAACTATTCCACAAAATAGAAACAGAAGGAACATTACAAAACTCAGTCCATGAATCGACAGTCACCTTGATACCCAAACCACAGAAAGACCCAACAAAAAAAAGAGAACTTCGGACCTATTGCTCTTATGAATATTGATGCAAAAATACTCAATAAAATACTTGCAAACCGAATCTAAAAACACATCAAAGATATCATCCACCACGACCAAGTAGGCTTCACCCCAGGCATGCAAGGGTGGTTCAACATGGAAATCCATCAATGTAATCCACCACATAAACAAACTAAAGGAGAAAAATCACATGATCATCCCCTTGGACCCCGAAAAGCATTTGAAAAAGTCCAACACCCATTCATGTTTAAAGTATTGGAGAGATCAGGGATACAAGGCACATACTTAAACATAGTAAAGGCAATATGCAGCAAGCCTACAGCCAACATCAAACTCAATGGAGAGAAACTTAAGTCAATCCCACTGAAATCAAGGACAAGACAAGGCTGCCCACTCTCTCCATATCTCTTCAACATAGAACTTGAAGTCCTAGCCAGAGCAGTAAGACAACTAAAGAGATCAAGGGGATACAAATTGGAAATATTAAATGCCAAATTCTATAGATCTGTGAAGTGTTTGAAGACCACCTATTTATCTACCATCATATAATGCTTAATCATATCTATCTATCTATCTATCTATCTATCTATCTATCTATCTATCTATCT
>NW_026596357.1:0-3377 GCF_907164565.1 Psammomys obesus | reverse complement strand
TCTATCTATCTATCTATCTATCTATCTATCTATCTATCTATCTATCTGTGTCTAGCTATGTACTATCTAATCTTGAAAATATATACAAGAGACTAAGTAAAATTTATTTCTGTAATTAAAAATGTAGTATCTAACTACACGTTAGTAAGACTACAGGTAAGATTATTTATAAGATGCTAATTACAGTTTTGCATTTCCAACCACCCTGAACAGTTTGCAATAGTTTTTGTAAGACCAGAGTTTTACACCTCATTTTCAATTTAGTTGACTATGTACAATACATTAAACAAAAGTTAAACAAAATAACCATAAATTTCTATCAATATACCATAATCCATACCAGTACATAATATCTGACACTAGTAAATTCAATAATCTACCTTTTATCCTGTAATCCTACATCTCTCTACTTTATTTTCTTTTTTTTTTCTCTAATGTTGGCTAAGAGAGAAAATAAAGGAAAAAAAAGAGGAGAAACGAAAAGAGATCCCTGATTTTAACTTTTACTTTTGTTCCCTTTGCCAGGACCAAAACATAACCCATCAAACAACCAACTACCACCCCACCTCACCTCTTGGGAATGGGGCATCATATTCTTAATATTTTGTTGTTGTTGTCTTGGGGGGTAAAACATCTTTTTGGATACCCTTAAAAATTTAAATATTGACCAAGTGCTGACAAAGCTAGCTGTATCTTTCTCTGTCCAGTCTTTGACATTTGTTCAGTCTCTGAGTTTTCTGTCTAGTCTGCCTGTTTTCTGTCCAGTCTCTATGGTATTGATCACTTTGGAATAGCTCTTTTGAAGTTGACCAGGGTATTGTTTCTTGAGGTAACAGTAAGTGAGGTAGTGTGTGAGGCTGAAATCACCTGGGATATTTGTTTTACCTTCATTGTCATCTTGTCTTTTGCTCTGAAAATAAACTTTTAAAGAAAATATTATAGGTACATTTTTTGCATCATGAAGACCAGACAGCCAAAGAGATTCATTTACCCTGTGAAGACATTCAAGTCTCAGCTCATAGGAGGTCTTTTCTGTTCAAATCTAGCCCTTATTAGGTTTTGTTGGTAACCATATTTTTTCATTCCCTCTGGACACATAAACATAACCATGTCCCCACCCCAAAACTATTACAGGTTTCCATTCTGCCATCAGTACATCCTTATAATAAATGGGTTGTTCAAGTTCTACAGTCTTTTTTCCACAGTCTCATGTCTCCCAGCTGCATTTGTTCCCTTTTCCAAAACATTGAGAAATTTTAGCTTTAACAAATATTATTTACCATTTCCCTGGGGGTCTTTACTCTCCATTTTTCTTTAAAAAACATATCTTTTAACGTATGATTAGCTATTTCTACAATTGCCTCTCTTGTAGGATTGTATGGTATTGTAGTAATGAGCTTTATATTATTATATGGCATGAATTGCTTCATCTTCCTGGACACGTATGCAGAAGCATTATCAGCCTTAATTTGTGTAGGTATCCCCATAACTGCCATTATTCTCAACAAATGTGTAGTTACACAATCAGCCTTTTCAGAACTTAGAGAAATTGCCCATTGGAACCTTGAATATGGATCTATGGTATGGTGTACATACCTGTTTCTCCACAAATTCTGCAAAATGAAACACATCCATCATCCAGATTTCATTTATTTTGGTACCCCTGGAGTTACTCTCAGTTGCTAATGGAGTGTGGTTATGCAGAGAACACATAGGACCCTTTTTCATTGTTTCCTTGGCTTGCTTCCAAGTGATAGAAAAATATTTTCTTTAAACCTTTACTGATAACAAGGTGTTTTTCATGAAATTTTCAGGCTTTTAACACATTTCCCATTAATAATTGATCAAGTCCCATATTTTGTCATGCTCATGGAGCTGGTATGAGAGGAATAGACCAATATATAATGGATCATTTGTACTCCAGATGGCATGTTGCAATTTCATAAATAACAAAGTTAATTTTGAGTTACCAGGAATAAGTTCATAAGTTTCTACATGCGAAACAAGTCTTTCTACATATTGAGAGTCAGTAATGATATTAAGGAATTCAGGAAAATCTAATAATACCATACGAATCGAATATAATTTTGATTTTGAACCGAAGAATGTGCTGTTTATCACTTTGATTATTTTGTCTGATTTATAACCTGCCATTCCCATCTTGTTTACATCTTTTAGAACACTGATGCCTCTGGAATTGGTGTTCCCTTAACAATATGTGTAAGAATCCAAGCGGTTGTTTTTATTAATTGTATATGGTTTTTTTAGGATATTTGTTATTAATTTCTCCCAAATAATTGCTATAAGCTCTTTGGCTACCTATACAGTGATCACTCACAATGACATATACTCAGTATTAGTAAGAGGAACTCCAGTTTGAGCCAGGTCCATTTCTGACAATTGTCTTAGTCTTATTCTACCTTTTATTATTAATTCAGAAATTATTTATATACATGTCTTTAATTTTTTTACTTTGTTTGTGTGCTAAGAAAATCCATTCCAGGGTCCAGAAGATGGCAGTCACTACTATGCACCATATCTGAAGAGCACAGGGTCTGAAACTCTGAAATTGGTGAGTGGAAGGGCAGCTGAAGCCAAAACATCAAGATTGAGGGTTCCTGGGCAAGAGGGGACAACCTGTGAGCTGAGGCAGTTTGGATACAGGTCACCCGCGGCCATCTCTGAGGACTGAAAGTAGCAAATATTAAATGCCCCTGTGCTTCTCCTTTTCCCAAGCACAGGCCTCCCCATTTGGCAGAGACAGCACTGGTTGCCACAAGCAGGAGCCTCAACACTCAGTGACTATGAAGTCAGGGCAGCGGCTAGCCCAAGTAGGAGCCTCAATGCTCTATGACTGAGACAAGAGAGGTGGCCACCGTAAGTAAGGGTCTCCCTACCCCACAGACAAACAGTGGACACCACTGACCTGATAGATATCATAAACTCTCATTTGCCCCTGTAGACTCAATTCTGAGATTAGGGAACAGGGGGAACTCATGTGTTTTCTGATTGGGCCTGCTTGCCAGTGAGTATGCCTTCAAGTGTGTGCCTGCAGAGCCCCAGATCCAGAATCCCTCTACAGTAGCAGCCTGGCAGCTGATAAATCCCTCCCACACACACCCCCACTGTGGGCAACATAGGGATCCTTGGGACAGTGTTCTCAACATTAAAGCCCCTGTTCTGTGGATCTCCTGGTTGAGTCCAACCACTTCCTGAGCCCTGACAGATCTGAATACCAGGACAGTAGGATAGGCCTGTAGGCCACTGAGGTATTCAGGGAACCTGCATGTGGGTATTGCACCTGAAAACAGTGCCAACATCTTTGCATCCACCAGCACTTAAGTTCTATCATCGCAAAGGACATCAATCATCTACCT
>NW_026596356.1:1871117-1940986 GCF_907164565.1 Psammomys obesus | reverse complement strand
CTGACCCTGACCCTAACCCCTGACCCTGACCCTGACCCTAACCCCTAACCCTGACCCTGACCCTAACCCCTGACCCTGACCCTGATCCTGACCCTGACCCTAACCCCTAACCCTGACCCTGACCCTGACCCTAACCCCTGACCCTGACCCTGACCCTGATCCTGACCCTGACCCTGACCCTAACCCTAACCCTAACCCCAAACCCTAACCCTAACCCTAACCCAACGTGCATTATGCATTCTCACATAGAGAAAGTTTCATTTTTCAGTTTAGAGTGCATTTTGTTATCCTATGCCTTTAAAAATGCACAGTAGGTCACAGGTCAGGAGAGCAATGATCTAAGTTTTTCTGCAAAGAGATTGGAAATGCACAGAATAACTTGTTAAAAGCACATAACAGCTTTTGTTATTAAAAAAAGATCGGGGTTTGAATATGGCTTAGCCACTAATTGACTGTCTATATCTTGTCAGCATCACACCCAAATCTAACAGCTTCAGATAAAAGCATCTGTGGACAAAATTTCAACCAGGGACTTTATTTTCCATCTTCACATAAACATTCTCTAAGTATGTAGCAACCACAAATTTGAAGAGTTAAAAATTATTTCATCAGCACTATATGGAAAATGTATGCTAAACCCTTCCACTAAAAGCTCAGTGCTCACAGTGGAATAGAGGGTGGAAAGAACACAAGATCTAGAGATGGTGGGAGACTATGAGTAAACTCTTTTCTGGACACAACAAAATAGGTGCACGTATGAACTCATGGCAGTCCTGACAGCATACACAAGACCAGTGCAAGCTCAAGCCAAACCAAACCCCATCATGTAGCGGGAAGCTTCACATAAAGTCCCACCTTGAGCAGGGGAGCCATTGGCAACCGATAGATGTTAGGAGAGGGAGTTTTCTCTGAGAATGTAGATCCTGGTAAGTCAACCATGCCCCAAAAGAAAACCATGCATCCAACAACATCTGGGCAGCTCTTGATAGGTTTAGAAGGAAAAGAAAAAAAAAGATACAAGTTAGGTGGGTAGGAAATGAGGGTGGATCTGGGAAGAATTTCAGGGCAAGAATGATGAATATAGTCAAATTCCCAAATAATGAAATATTTAAAATATTTGAAACTATAATGGCATTTAGAGAGAAAAAATCTAAACATTGAAATTGAATTGCTTTGAAAACAGAAGCAATTATTCTTCATTTACATTTTTGTGTGTGTCTGTGTTGGTTCATGTATTTATTTTGTACAGCTTGAACTTTTGTCATAAAGGAGTTAGATTTTTAGTTGGTTATTTGCTGTTTTTGGAGATGTAGTTTCTAGGAAACTCGCAGAAACATTTCATATCCCTACATGATCATGGCACTGACAATGCACATGCCTTTCTTTCACACTGTGTATGCTTTAGTCGGGGTTCCTATTGCTATGATAAAATACTATAACCAAAAACAACTTGGTCTATTTCACCTTGCAGCTTGTCCATCATCCAGGGAAATCAGGGCAGGAACTCTAGCAGAAACCTGGAGTCAGAACTATTTCAGAGGCCATGGAGAGTGCTGATTACTCTCTTGTCCCTCTTAGCTTCTTCAGCCTTTCTTATACCAACCTGGACCACCTGCCCAGGTACAGCACTGCCCACAATGAGTTGCGTCCTCCCACATCAACTGTTAGTCAATAAAATGCACCACAGACTTGCCTCTAAGCAAAGCTTATGAGGCATTTTCTCAACTGAGTTTCCCTCTTTCCAAATGGCTACAGCTTATGTCAAGTTGATACAAAACTAGCCAATGCAATGTGCCAACAAAAATTCATCCAGGAAAGAGAAAAATGTGGAAGCAATCAGCCACTTTTCTGTGTCTAGACATCTACCAGGTGTAGAATGGAAGATTGTTTGCCTTCTAGAATATTTTTCTTTTAAGTGGAGGGAAGTGAAATTTCACAAATACCCCAGTGAACAGCATCCTAAAATCCTAAGAGTGTCTAGCAGCATGCCTTACGGAGTGGGCTACCGAGTTACTTTTTTTTCTCCTCTTTCTTACTAACACATGGTAATACTAATCGTGCATTTACACTTGGAAAAGAAGAGGAGTAAAATATTTTAGTACATTCTGGTGGGCTGTTTGCAAACAGCTAAGAATGTCTACCCTTGCAAAAGGACAATGTTGATATTTGTTGCACAGCAAATTCTTCAGATAGAAAAACATTTTAACATGGGGGGAACCTCCTTAAGACTTAGGAAGTTGTAAAAGGAGGCTAGTTAAGGCTCTAAAAGTAAACAAATCAAAGGTTTTATGAAGTCCTTAAAGCCAACCAGATTCACTAGGCCCCATACTTCCAAGAATATGTAAGCAGTAAAGATTGCTGAAAGACACTCTCAGATCCTCTGAGCTGCGTAGAAGAGGTTCAAACCAATAGAGCTGCCTACACTCTCCAACTTGTCCAACTGTCTACAGGCTGTGCATTCTGCTCTAGGTTTCCAATTCTTCTGAGCTATTGTCACCTGTGCTGGGGCAGGCTTTTATTGGTCCATTGTCTTTGAGTCATTTCAGCTGCTCGCCCATAATGTCAATAAAACCCATTGGTCCACCATGTTGGATGTTAGTAGCATTCTTACTTCAGTCTGTTATCATTTCCCTACCAGGGATGAGTAGACAGTTGTTTGCATCTCCTCAGGGCTAGTGTTACACAGTAGCAGACACAGAAAAAGGAGTAAGTATCACAACAAAACCTCAGACACAAACCACTTTGCTAAACCAGAAACACTGGGGGAAGCAACTTCTTGCCGTAGGTGGAACAGAATATGTTATGCTACTCAACCAAGACTTTGCTTCTGTAGTTGACTCTCCCACATCTTACAAAAGACATTTCCAAGAAACCACATTCATTCAGAAATGTCTTATGGACAAGGTTGAATGACTCAAGTCTTGGTTAATAAATAAGCTTGTTTTCAGTTGTATTGTTGCTGTTCTTCTAAGCTTGTCACTCTTGTTTCCTTTAGCCTCTATACACTTTAGGGAGAAGCTTTGAATCTCAACATGCCTATAAGCAAGAAGAAGCTTATTTTAATATTAGGAATGCTCTATTTGGAACAAGGTAATTCTGCAGCCATTTCTTCCATCAGAGGTAAGTTTCAAATTTAACTTGTAACTAGCTTTGTTCTTTGTCTGATGGGATCACTCTTGCTGAGAATCAGAGTAACAATTCCACTTCTTGTTAATTTGGGAATTCAAGAGAAGCAGATTATTTCAGAAATGTAATTGGTTCTCAAAATTTTTTTCTTTTGATTTTTCTGCTGTGGTCAGCATATGAAATTGAAGTACTATGAAATAAATATAAACGTGTTTTGGGGAGCTAAGTGTTTTCTCCTCTTTTCACCAACTGGTTGGGGATGGTCCAGTTATTCGGATGCATTACAGAACCTTGTATTCTCTCAGGGAGCAAATTCTAGATATCAGCACAGATTTAGAAACATTTAGAATCCTCGGGGAAATTATCCTGCTGGCCATATGATGCATGCTCACTGACATACAGTGTAAATCTTTGCCTTGATTGTAATAAGCTGAAAACAGTTGTTGGCAGGCTTCTCTGTAGTCAGACTTGTGCCAGCTTGGAGAATCAACATGTTTTCTGTTTCTGCTTCAGTGACTTCAGGGAGTACTAAATTTTTTTGTCTAGCAGATTTACAGCTCATTCATCTGAAGCATTAGGAAAAGCTTGTGATCATACCTGCCCCAAGTTCAGAATGAAAACACAATTGGTTGTTTTATGCTCTGCTGCTATTAGCTGTGTGTCTCTTTGAATTTTAGTTTTCACATCTGCTGCATGAAGATGAAAGTGCATTTTGGCAGGCAAGGTGTGGGGATTAAGAAATAATGGAAGAGCTTTATATGCTTTAAAGTTGGTCTAAGTTGCTGACCTCTTAAGGATGTATTCCCAAGAAAAGCCATTCGCTCATTCAGTTGTTTTTCAAGTGCGAATTCTAAACAAGAAACTGGCCTAGACCTTAGAAGTGCAGATACATAGGAGCCACATTCCTATTCTCAAGAAACCCATAGACAAGTGAGCAAGTAAACAATTTACCCTCACAATTTATCAGTAGCTTGGAAAGAACTGGTGAAGGGTGATAGTGAGAAAGTGCTGTCCTATGGGAGAGACCAGAACCCAGTTTGGGGAAATCAAGGAGGGCTTCTCAGATGAGGTGGTCAGAAGCATTCAGAGTCATCTAGGTGGAGAAGCTGGGTGATGATGAGCCAAAGCCTCATATGCACTCCTGGGAACCTCATAGGAAAAAAAAGACCTCGAGAGGAACAAATTCACCACCGAGTTACCCAGGGCAATTCAGCAAATTTAAACTTGCCCCTTATCCAAGAAGTCAAAGCCCACATAAACACACACATATTTAAGTGTTTTCAGGGAGGAA
Source organism: Psammomys obesus (assembly GCF_907164565.1). Taxonomy (NCBI): domain Eukaryota; kingdom Metazoa; phylum Chordata; class Mammalia; order Rodentia; family Muridae; genus Psammomys; species Psammomys obesus. The sequence goes on along the minus strand of NW_026596356.1, from coordinate 1,936,569 downwards.
GTGTTTTTTATAAAGTTATTTGTCCCTTTACCTGACAGGCACATGTCTTAACACTGGTATATAAATTGAGGCTATCATCATACCATTGTTCTTGAACAACCTGTTTTCTGCCTTGCATTAAATCTAATTAGATTAGTTCATCTATGACTGTATGGCAGTCACCACAGAGCATGGTTTCACACTCAGTCTCATGGACAAGGGTAGAGGGAGAGATATGGACACAATCACAAACTAAGATAGACTACAACATCATTATTAGTTAACTAAGCAACCTATTCATTAGGACTTGTAATATACGTTGTGCATATGCCAGATGTGGCATTTCACACCTGTAGTCCCAGCATTCCAAAGGCAGAGGCAGGGGAATTATGAACTTAAGGTCATCCTGAGCTCCATAGTGAAATGAACTTGTCTCACAAATGAGAAAGAGGAAGGAAAGAAGGAAGGATTAAATCCCCATCTTTGTGGAGTCCACAGTCTAACTGGGTTGAAAGCCAGAATCGACCATCCTGGCACACAGTGAGTATCCTGGGGTACTACAGAGTGCTGCAAAGAACCTCTTTTTTCAGACACCAGAGAGCTCAGAAAGAAAAGAGGCTGCATTCCTGGCAGTCCAGCACTATCTATCCCTGCAGCCCTTAACTTTCACCTTAGAAGCCATTCCTTGGTCTGATGAGATGATTCAGTCAGCAAAGTGTTTGCTGTACAAGCACAAAGAACTGGGTTTAATTAAAAAACAAACAAACAAACAAACATTTTTTAAAGCTGATATAGTGATGCACATTCTTAAATGCAGTTTTTGGGAGGCAGTGACAGGCAGATCCTTGGGGCTAGCTGTCCATCCAGCCTAGCCTATTCTCCACGTTCTAAGCCAATGAGAGACCTTGTCTCTAAAAACAAGTACAAAGGAGCTGAGCAAGATAGTCAAAGCTGACCTCTGGCCTTAATATGCACACATGTGCATGTGGAACTACATACAAATGAACACATACACATACACACACAACATAAAAGCTGTCTCTTGATAGCACACATTGTATGTGTGACAAAACACAGCTAATCCCAATCATTAACCTAAAGCCATGTTGTAATTTTTCTACATATCCCGCATACTGCATTTTGTTCTCGCTCAGAAGATTTCTCTGTACATCTTAGTCCTAGAAACTAATCACTCAGTGTTTGTTTTGTCTTTTCCAAAGCTCCCAACTGTGGGCAGAGTCTGGTTAAGCCCCAGCCTCAGAATTACTTTAGCCTTTTCAGTCGCATTGTTGGAGGAAGCCAAGTGGAGAAAGGTTCCTATCCTTGGCAGGTGAGGCTTGCAAACCCATCTCTGGTGAGTGAACTCAAGTTTGTATCTCCTCAGATCACATAGTACCTCCCTTAGGTCACCCTCTCTTGGGAAAACAAACAAACCAACCGTCACAATACACTCAGAGCTATGCTTTTCTAATCTTGAAAGAAGAGTGCTATTCAAGGTTGAATTTGTGTTCAGGGGGTTGCCTGAGTGCCACTGACAAATTTAACAAACACTATCAGATGGTCCCTTGATCAATTGGTCATCTATTCAGTTCAGAAGTTTATATTCAGATCATAATAATGATGACCTATTGGCTTTTCTTTCATGTTTTTTTTTCTGTCTTCTATCCTTAGCTTCCTTTCATATTCCTCCTTTTTCTTTGCTAAGTGTTTGTTTTGGTTCAAATGATTTAATCTAAAGCCTAAAAAGCTCTAAGCCTTCACTATACTGCTGAGCTGTGGTAGCTTTAGCAGCTTTTTCTGTGTCTCTTTGTGGTGTTTTGTTTTGTTTTGTTTTTTGCTGTTCATAAATAATTTTTGCTTAAAAGGTGAAAAATTCTGATAAACTGCCATTTTCTCATCCTAAGAATGTGAAACTATTGAAAGTATTTACTTGTCACTTATAAGCCACCTGAGAATCAAATCAAATATCATGGATAGACTGACTTGGAAGCAGAATGTTAATAAGGATCAGAGACAGTTCAGTGAGCAACCACACTTTCTACCAAGCCTGACAAACTGATTTTCATCCCCGGGACCACATGGTGGAAGGAGAGAACTGATGCCCAAGATTTGTCTTCTGCTTGCTACATGCACACCATACACACTTGCAAGTATGTGGATGCATACTCAGGTACGCATGCACACACAGACACACTCACACGAGCACACTCAGAGAGGATGCAGAGATAAATAAACGTCATTTAAAGTATGTTGAACAGGCAAACGAAAGAACAGATTTGAAATTCTAGGGGTCAAATAGTTCATTAAGAATATGTAAAAGCAGTAAGCCCAAATTAAAGTCAAATACACTGTCATATAGTGCCTGAGTTGTGATCACTGTGGTTAAGCTATCTGTATCTCTTTTTCAGAATATGCTCAGTCATAAGTTTTGGGGTGCCCCACACCATTAACTTTTACCAATTAGCTCTCTGTCATCTAGGTGTCTTTGAAACAAAAGCAGAAGCACATCTGTGGAGGAACCATCATCTCTTCACAGTGGGTCATCACAGCTGCACACTGCATGGCTAACAGGTAGTAAAACTTAGCTGATGGAGGAAGACCAGGGTACCCCAATCTCCCCATTTGAATCAGAATCAATTACTCTTATAAAACACAAGAAATCTTCCTAATTGGGTGTTACAAATGAGGTTTGTTGAGCCTCATATTAGTAGGAAAAGTATTTGTTGCAGAGGTAAAATACTGGATTTACATAAACCCACTGAAGTCAACAGAGTGATATCAAAAGACCGACTAGTGAAAGTTTCCTACTAGTTAAGTTTCCTACTAGATAAAATATTACAGTGAATAAGCAGTACCTAGTTCATTATACATCTTAAAAAGCAGATAAGAGACAGCAAAAACAGACCAGTAAAATATAACTATATTTTATCTATATCAATCTATTTTCTCTATCTACATCTGTATACCCATGTCTTCCTTCCTGTTGGTCTTGCTTCTCTGAGCTTCAGCATGAGACCTTTCTTTTTTTTTTTTAATCAGATTTCTAGTATTATCCAAATACTCCACTGCCTATGGTGTCTATGGTATTCTATGCATACACCAGGCTGTAACCAAGATCATGTTCTCATAATTGTCCTTTCATTTCAAGTCTGTAAACAGTCTTGGGATGCTCACTAACTGCCAGCTACTAGTAAATACCAAAGACACAAAAATGACTGAGATGCAATGCCCCCTAGAAGGTCCATAGTTGAAAAGAGAAATAGCCTAGAATGGTGGTGCACATCTTTAGGCATAGCTACTTGAACAGCTGAAGCAAGAAGATTTCTTGAGTCCAGAAATTTGAGACCAGCCTGAGAAACATAGAAAAACCCTATATGTTGAGTAAAAATTAAAAAAAAAAAACAAAACAAGCAAACAAATGGCTGACAATGTCCCTACAGTAGAGGCAGTGGTAAGCTAGAGAGATGCTATGTACTAGAGTAAGTACCTGATATATCCAAGATTCAGGAAAACATTCCAAGAGAAGTGATGATGCCCTTTCCAATATTGTATGACATATCACCATTGCAAATGAAGGGTCCCAAAGAATTAAAAGCTCAAAATGCTTACTTCATCCCATCTCATCCTATCAAATTCCTTCTAGATAACACTGACCTGAAGAAATAGCATTTTTCTCATTTTGTGGGAGAACTATTAATTACAAATATAAAGAAGGTAAAGAGACAATCCCCACTTTCCATCATTGTAATTATTCCAAAGTCCTTGAGAATGCATAATCCCCGGAACATCAGAATCAGATTGCTGTCCTTCACAACACACATATCACATGAGATTTTAACACTGAAGCAACACCCTTACTGGGAATTACAAATAATTCACAAAATACCTCACTGGTATTATGACTGGAACAGCCTACCTAATAAGATAGTTGAAAAGTCTCAGATATCTTTTAGCTCCCTGAATTACAAATGTGTGTGTGTGTGTTTCTCTAGCTGATTAAAAATAACACTGACAAATATTAAGTATATCATGTTACTATCTCTACACTGTTTCCGTTTTTTAATAGAAATGGAGTCATTCTCTTTTGCTTTGCTCAGCACTGTCATGCTCCGCATGAAGAGGCCAATTTTCCAGCATTTACAACCATGCTCAGAGGCTCATTAAAACCCATCTCTTTCCTTCTCCCTTTTTATAGAAACATTGCGTTAACTTTGAGCGTTACCGCTGGGGAACACGACTTGAGCCAAGCCGAGCCAGGAGAGCAAACACTCGCCATTGAAACCATCATCATACACCCTCAGTTCTCCACCAAAAAACCTATGAACTATGATATTGCTCTTCTGAAGACGGTTGGAACCTTCCAATTCAGTAAACATGAATTGTTGAGCCCACAACCTTTCATCCATACGGAAACCCTACAGATCATAGCATATAGCATGAGACCAGCTCTTCTAGATAATGCATTGGAAGCAGAGATTTGTCTAGAAAGTCCCCTTCCTAAAATGTCACTTCCTTAGGGTTCTTTATGTAGTATTATGTGGAGTTAGGAGAAGGCAGGTGACAAGTGACCCCTGAAGATGTGAGGCTAATCTATCATGATCCTTAAGGGGTCTTTGGGGACCATCCAGATGCTAATAGGTGTAACTATGGTAGCTTCTCCATAAGCCAAGTCCTGCTTTGGTCTTTTCTTCAGGCCAGTTTGTGAGGCCCGTGTGTCTTCCAGAGCCAGGAGAATATTTTAAGGCTGGATTTATTTGCACAACTGCAGGCTGGGGTCGCTTGACTGAAGGTAAGAGCCCCAGTGCCAGTCCTCTTAATCCAAACTCAAAACTTTTTGGCAGATAACCAGAAATCAGGATTTTTTTAATTAATTTTTTAAGCAACCAGGCAAACATTTCAAAAGGCAGAGAATTTCACAGTATGCTTGAAAAATTGAGATCCTTCCAAAAAGACACAAACCTGCATCCAACTGCTAATCCAGTGATGGAAGGATAGGGAAGGTGAAGGTTTGCCTTGATGAGCTTGATCTCTTTGCTCCAGGTGGCAGCCTCCCACAAGTCTTGCAGCAGGTGAACCTGCCAATTTTGACTCAGGAGGAATGTGAGACAGCTCTGCTGACCTTAAGGAACCCCGTTACTGGAAAGACTTTCCTTTGTACAGGATCCCCTGATGGAGGAAGAGATGCTTGTCAGGTAAGTGGATACAGCTCCAGGCCTAGGAAAGTTTTTTAGCAGGTTAGGAGCTTAAGAATGGTGATTCCAGGTAAAACTAGAATCTGCTTTTCCCGAAAGATAATAGAGATGGTGCCAAGGATGAGGCATTCTGGGTTCTCCTATCCATTAATGATGTCTCTTCTTATTTGGGGATTCCTAGATTTAGGGGTGTTGGGAATGTCACTTATCCTCAATTCTCAGCATTTATGAAGACTGCAGTAAGTTGTATCTCTAGGCAAGATGTCTCTGATTCTGTAGTATAAAGAGGAAAGGAAAGGAATTCTGCTGCTTTGATGAGAGCCAAGGGTGAGGAAAAGCATCAGATTCTGATGCTTGAGGATCGAGTGGAAATTGTACCCAGATATTCTCCTGGAGCCCTGAGTCTAAATTATTAGAAGTGAAGTCATGCTAGCAGCCTTAAGAGGAAAGAGTGAGCTATTGAGGCATCTTCACCAACAATCATGGTAACAGAGGCTTCCTTCTTTCTTCCTCAGGGAGATTCAGGAGGGTCACTCATGTGCAAGAATAAGAAAGGGGCCTGGACTCTGGCTGGTGTGACTTCTTGGGGTTTGGGCTGTGGTCGAGGCTGGAGAAACAATTCAAGGAAAAAGGAGCAAGGATCTCCTGGAATCTTCACAGATCTGAGGAGAGTGCTTTCCTGGATCCGCGAACATGTCCAGACTGGTAACAAAGCCATCCTGAGAGCTTAGGAAGCTACAGTTCTGTGGTAGCAAAGAGCATCAGCAGGCTAGACAAGTTGAGACTGGGGAGGGCCACTTCTGTAACAAGATTTTGAAACATATGATCTAATATAAGAGAAAAATATCATACATATCCAGGTATTAAAATATTCACTGAAGAAGGAATGTATTTCTCATAAATTGCTTAAACTTTGCCTATGATTGAAACTAGAGATATCCACCTACTTTTCAACTGTTCTAGCAAGATTCAGCAAGATAAAGCATAGCTCAGTAACAATTGGACCACCCAGAGAATGATACTAGGAAATATTTTTATATGTCACAATTGAAGAGGGGACACCAGTGCCTAGTGGAAAAAGGTCATAGGAACTGCTAAGCCATGTACAGTACAGCAAATAGTGTCCTCCATAATGAATAATTTCACCTCAAATTAATAAGACAAAGATTTAGAAACGCAGGCATAAAATCAGATGTGGTAAATCTGAGGGGCAGGCTCTGTGTGCACACTGCTAGTAGACCAGCCAGGAGAAAATCTCAGCTTCATTTCTACTTCCAAACTCAACTGGTGTCTTCCAGTCTCAAAGTGGTTTCCATCATTTCCCAAGAGGATTAATTAAAGCTAACTCAGAACTTTTTTTTTTTTTCAAGAATATGACACAACAGCAGATATCTGAACCTCAGTGTGTGACTATTCAAAATGCTCAATTTTGGAGAAAGGTTACTTATATTTCTGGCCTCCACTCTCATGCATCCTTGCCTCTTTTTGCTCTGTGTAATCTCTAAGTCACTGTTTCTTTATTAGTAAGAATAAAGTAAGTGAAATCATCTCAAAATGCCAGGACCTCTGTCCTTCTTTGTCATCCTGTTCTTTTCACAGATTAAATTCTCAGCATTTGCATATTGACTTAAAATGATCTGTTTTTTGAGTCAATTTCTTGTCCAAGATACCACAAGCTTTGAGTTGCATCTTCTCTTTTTTCTTTCTCAGGCCATCGGAGAAAAGGCATCAGAGGTGGGTACTCCTTGCAGCATGCACTCACAGGAGCATGAATTAACATCCTAACATTTCTGAGTGTCTTTTCCTGTTATCATCAAAAATCTTCCTCTGGTAGTGTTTCTATGGTCACTTGGTATAAAACTCTGATGAGCATACACAGATATTTCTTGTGGCCTGCCAATCCTGCGTCCACAGAGCCCTGTTTCCTTCCATGTATCTTCTTGTCAAGCCATCATTTCATCGAATTTAGCAAACAGTGCTTGACAAACAGTAACTGATAATTAGATAATAGAAGGGAGATGGTGCAGAGATCGTTAATAAGCTACATTCCCCCCGAAAGTTTCCCTACTAACACAGGGAGCTTATCTGTGTTTGTTGTGACAGTTCAATGAATTCACTGTGAGATTTGGGGCAAGCTCTTTTCTCAGTTACATCATCCATAAAAAAGAAAAATTAGATTGGTTCTTGGCTTAACTGTTTCATTAGGCCTTTGAGCCTGTAGGATTCTTTCTCAAAAGGCAATATGGAAAAGTAGACTCCCCAGAGCTGTTCAGAGATATAAACAACCAATGTAGGCTTTGAAACAGAGAGATCCTTATCCAGGACAGACCACAAAGGATAAAGAAGGAAATATACGGAGCAAACATCATGTCAACCAAAGCAGCCTGATTGTAGGATGTGTAGTGGAGTCACACAAGAGAAAAGAATAGAAAGATAATTTAAGATCCAATTCTGGAAACTGCACATTTAAATCAGAAACTGGGCTTCATTTTACAATGGAAAGTAATGAAGGAGAATAAGGGAAGAATATGTAATGGGGACTTCATGATAATTTTTTTAAATGAAGGATTAAAACATGATAAGGGACAGAAAATAAAAAGAAGAAAATAAGAGAAAAATAGTTTAGTGTGGACTGAAAGTGAAAAGAAGGAATCCAGCTGGACTCGACATTATCACAGCTTTGAACACAGAGAATGAAAGCTCAAACATAATCAGGTCAGAAGCAGCTGCAGTTTTGCTGATGAAGGGGATTCCACTTGTACCATGTTGAGATTGAGGAGATAACCAGACATTAGCCCAAGTCTGACTGAAAGTCCAGAAGAATAGCAGTAAGAATTGAAACTGGTGGTGTGACTAAGCCTATGCTGGGATCCCTGATAGAAAGGAAAAAGGAAGAGTAGGGTAAAACCTGGGAAGTTCCTGCACCCACAGAATGAAGTCTCAGGGTCAAGGGAAAAGAGGAAAAATGGTCACAGCATCAGAAGAGTAAAAAGAGCCTAAAAGGGACAAAAACCCAAAACAATGAAGCATCCTAGAAGCCAATACAGGAAAAGAATAGTGCATGAAGAACAAAAGTGTACAGAAAAGAAAACCAGTGGCTCCCAGATCTCCAACTTCTGGAAGGGTGCTATGGAGGCTTGCACTGGCTGCAGCCCTGATGCATTGGCTTTCCCTCTCAGCCTCATGCAGTGAACCTGATGGCCTAATCAGTGGGTCCAAGGGAGAGCTACACTTCCCAGAAAGCCTCCACCTATACTACGAGAGCAAGCAGTGAGTATTCCTCAATTGTCCTCCCCAACACTCCACCTCCACCTTGCCTGTGCCCTGACTGTCACTTTCTGTGTATCTGTACACCTTCTTGTGTATCTGCCTGCAGACTGTGTGTCTGGACCCTGCTGGTTCCAGAGAACATGCACATGTTGCTCAATTTGTTCCACTTGGATGCAGAGTCTTGCCACCACAATTACCTGGCAATGTATTCCTTAGAAGACAGGCTTGTTGGTGAGTGGACCTTCACGCTGTCATATGGGAAGCCAAGCTAAATGGACTTAACAAGGTCTGGTTACAATATGGCTGACACGGAGACATCTGTGAATGCTGCATTTTCCTCTTCAATTTTTAAAGCCTGCTCTAAGGTGGGGGGTGGGGGTGGGGGTGGAACCAAGCCTGAGGTACTGAGAGCACTTCAGCAGCTGCATCTGATACTTGTAAAGCCAGGCTGCTTGAGTCTTGACCCCATTAGGAGTCAACTTTACATGTATTGTTAGAGTTCCCTCTCCGAGTCACCCCAAGTGGGATACTGCTTAACTATGCATGCAAATGGATTTCACCTACCTCAATAGGCTAGGAACAATGACACCAAGATACAACCGTGGGGATTCAAAACTTATTTATGTGGGAAAGAGAAATGAAGCCAGATATCATGGCACATGCCTGTAATCCCAGAATCTGGAAGACTAAGGCAGAAGAATTCCAAGTCCAAGGGCAGCCTGGTATATACAGTAATACTCTGTCTCAAACAATCGAATTACAGAAACGGCATAGTGTTTCTGTGACTCTCACCCTGAAGTAAATTCACCCATCCCATTGGGAGATGCTTGGCAATATTTTAGAAATATTCTTGGCTGTTACACCTGAAGAGAATACAGGAGATAATATAGAATATAGGAGAGACTGTATTAATGGATAGAATATTGAAAAAAATGATCAAAAAGCCAAAGAGCAACATAAACACAGAGCATTCTGGATAAAAATCTTGCTAGTACAGAAGCTGAGAAGCCTGATTCAGAAAATCCTGAACTTCCAGGACAAGATCGAAACACTCCTTAGGTCATGTGTGTGGTGCCATTTTCCAGACTCTGATCAAAGACTCTCCTCACTTTGCAGGGAAACTCTGTGGAGAAGTCCTCCCTTCATTCATTCTCGTCGGCTCCAACTCTATCCGGCTGAGATTTGTCTCTGATGCCACTGATTATGCCACTGGGTTTAATCTCACCTATAAAGCTCTTAAGCCAAGCTACCTTCCTGGTAAAACTGTTACTTTCATTGCTTAGTATCTAGGCCCTTTGCAGAAGTTTTGGCAGCATAGGTGTTGGGGGTGAAGTGGGGGGAGTAGGAAGACCCCACCTGAGGTCTACTGTCTCCATAGTAGAGAAAGACTCTTGTCCAGCTGAAAGATGTAGTCTCTGCTTTCCTGCCTCTGAAAGTTTCTGGTGCTCACTGACCTGAATGAGCTGAGGGCCTGAAGAGCCCAGGGCTCTCCCTTTGTGTTGGCTCCGCCGTAACATGTAGTTTATCACTTAGCAGAGATAGGAGGGAGAACACAAACAGTCTTTCTTGGGTGCTTGCATTTGTTCTATGTTCTTTTGTTTTAGATTCTGGCTGCATGTCTCTAACTATCCTCTTTGAAGAAGGCACCATACAGAGTCTTCACTATCCTGAAGACTATAGTGACATGGCTAGCTGTGCCTGGATTTTTCAAGCTCCCAGCCATTGCTTAATTAAGGTATGGATTAGAAACAAACATCCTTCCTTATGAACTCAAATTCTGGGAAAATACCTTGTGACTAATTAAGAAATTGATAACAGTCATGCCAATGTCATTAAGTGTTAAAAGCAGAAAAGAAGACACACCAAAAAGGATTCAGCATAGGCCAGGGCCAGGGAGTGTCCAATTCAACAGAATTATAAAGCGTACTTAGAAAGAATATGGGAAAGTTAGGCTGAGGCCAAAGTATAGGCCATCAAAAATCATGATAAGTTTACTGCACATTTGACCTCAGTAGCGTGAAGACCATTGTTGCCAATTAAACAGTAGTGGACCCTCTGTTGAGATATGTCACTGCGTAGGTGAAGGTATACAGTCAGGATACAGATGGACATAGGCATTTGTTTGTTAAGTCTTTCTCTTAAAATGATAAATGAACAAAAGCATATGAAGAAAAGAAAGGAAAGGAAGAGAAAGGGGAAGGAGTAAAACCCTAAAACTCTTGCACAGCCGATTCCGCTGGTGTAAACATCTGTATTAGTTTCTTTCTTATTGCCGTGACAAGAAACAACTTAATGTGGTACCAACCATCATAGCATGGAAGGTGTGTTGATAAGGTAGATAAGGTAGATGGTTAGGGTTTTGTATCAGCACTCAGAAAGCAGAGAGTGGAGAAAAAGTGGTCACAAACACTTAAGCCCCACCCCTTGGTGACCCACTTCCTCCAGTGAGGCTCTGCCTCTGCAAAGTTTCACAACCTTTCACAACTTTCCCCATTATCTGAAGATAAAGTATTCAAACTCATGGGCCTATTGGGGACATTTCACATTCAACCATGATATTATAAAGTGTATTTACCTAAACTAAGACAAGTACATCACTAGGCAGTAAATCAAGGAGATCAGCATCTTATGATACAAGTCCTACTCGTCCACAACATTGTAATTGGTGTCTAAGTATGTCTGAGGAGGAAAGGAGTCTGATATACTAGCAGAAAACAGAATTGATGAGTCTTTAAGACGAATCAGAAAATGGAGTCTTTAAAACACAAAGCAACCCAAACAAACAGGTGAGGCCAATAGTTTGGGCTTGCCACAAGAGTTAAAACTTAGAGAGAATGAGAATTTAGAATTAATTATCCAGTCCGCACTCCATACATCAAAAACATGGCAGAATAACAGGACTGAACTGTTGAACATTTGAGAGAAGCTGGGTTCCATAGTATCTGAAATGTCAAATACAGTCAGAGATTAGAAGTCTAAATGAGATCATACTAGTTTTTAAAATGAGTGAATCAGGACAGAAAGAGCATCTTCAGTGATTTCCATAACTGTTTCAGTGTTTTGATTTTACAATCATCAGTGCTGAGACTTAGCTTTGAAAAAAAAATACAAAATGGCAGAAATATTTACGTTCCCTTCAGAAATTCTTAAAAATGTTGTCTTAATCGCAAACCAAAATTCATTTTTTCTATTTCAAGTCAGCAACTCAAACAGAAGTTCTTTTTTTTTTTTAAGATTTACGACTCACACACACACACACACACACACACACATACACACACACACAAAAACAAAACAAAACAAAACAAAACAAAACAAAACAAAACAAAACTATTCTGTCTGCATTTGCACCTGCATGCCAGAGAGGGCACTAGATCTCAATGTAGATGGTTGTGAGCCACCATGTGGTTGCTGGGAATTGAGCTGAGGATCCCTGGAAAAACAACCAGTGCTCTTAACCACTGAGTCATGTCTCCAGCCTGAACAGAAGTTCTTAAAATAAGAATCCAATCCAAGATCTGGTGATATGACTCGTGCTGAGGAATGATGGTAGGGAAATATGCAGTTCTCTGGTTTCTGTAATAAAGCTGTGATGTTCCTAAAAGAATGGGAAACCTTGTGCACCAAAACCACCTGAGTTCATAACAGCCATCGGGCTTGCTTCTGAGCCATGGTGTTTCATTTGTGCTGCATTATGCAATGCATGCTTAGTGCAAGGGGAACTAATGTATGTTCTGGAACAAAGGCTGTAGTAAAATCACATGATACAACATAGGCAAGAACAGCAGAAACACTGTGGATTCATTCCATGTTTGATTTTGAGTTAAATTTTGGTTATTCCTCCTTAAGAAAATATTTAGTGATGCCAAATTGTTCACACTTTCTTTATCCCTTCCATATGAAGTCATAACCCACAGTCTGTTTGCTTCCTCTTCAAGTCCTTCCCTTTGTCTGTGTACTTCCCCTCCTCTTGTCAAGTGCAAGACAAGTACACCTTGTAGAGACTAGTGCAGAGGAAGAAAAATAATGACATAAAAATAGCTTCTGACACATTTTTTGAGATAACACAATGGTACCATGCACAAGAAAGATAAATGAACCATGCTTTCATTTAAAATCAGGATCACAGAAACTGTGGGACTAGAACTGTCATGATTTGTTCTTAGTTAGCTGCTGGAATTTGCATTCAGCTTGGCACCAAAACCAACTCTTTCTACCATTCACCAAGATTTCTGCTTTGAGCTACAATTTCTCCAAGCTCATCACTCTGACTCTGAGGTGCTTCTAGTAGCTTCCAGGCAACACTTCATTTGATAGCAACTCTTGCATCCATTTGTAACTTGGTGAGGCACTGGTACACACGGGTAGCAACAGAGAACAAGTGTGGTGATGAATCATATGCATCCTTCTGGGTACATCCTCCCAGGTTGAAAGACATACCTTGTGAGAGGTTCAGCTACCTCCAGGTCTGAGTCAAGTAAACTGAAAATTCATGGTTAAATACCAAGAATAAAGAGTATGAAATAAGATCCCTAGAAAAGCAGTATATGTTCAGACTATCACTTATATGTCCAAGAAGCACAACCCAAAGTTGCCTCCAGAGAAGACAGTCTCTCTTCCATCCTGCTCCAGCTGCTAGGATCTCAGACATTTGCACAGATCCCCACCCTTACATGCAGGCTGTATTTGATATCTTCTATATTTCAAGATTTTTGAGAGCCTGTTGTCTTTTCCTAAGTAACTTCATGGAGCAAGGTGAGTGGCCTAGAGTTCTCTGCTCAGTCCTTGAGCTTCTCTAGATGTAACCAGGCATCTTCTCAGCTATCATTTCAGAGCCTAGACATAGAGGAGAATGGAGACTGCACTTCTGACTATGTGACTGTACATAGTGATGTCGAGAAGGAGAAGGAAATAGGTTTGTATCCCCCGAAGCCCTGGTTTCTTCTGGTTTATCCTTGGACCTGACCTTGAGATGAGGAATAAAAGGATATATCTTAATTTTCCTTTGTTCCCAGAACCTACTCCATCTCTCTCTATGGTCTCACTGCCATTCCTTCTGCTTTTATGTGGATGGGTGAAAAGCAAGGACCAAAGAACTATTTGAACCAAACTGTGAAGGGCCAATGAAGAGGAATCAGATAGACAAGCTTTATGAGCTAGGAAGGTAGCTTGGTGATCAAGTGCTTGCCAAGCATGCACAAGGCCCTTTGTTTCACCCCTAGCCACCTCAAAAAACTGTTTAGTAAGTCTTGTGGCTAGAGGCCACAGGTGGTTTAGCACAGTGGTTCTCAACGTTCCTGATGCCATGAGCCTTTAATGCAGTAAGTACCTCATGTTGTGGTGACCCCAATTATAAAACTACTTCATGGCTATTTCATAACTGTAATTTTGCTACTGTTTATGAATCATAAATGCAAATATCTGATATACCATCCTCAAAGTGGTCTTTACTCACAAGTTGAAATCCACTGCTTTAGCAGCACTTCAGTAGCATTTGGCAGATGAGACAAACCTGAAATGCTGGTGGGGTCAAATACACATTTTGAAGAGGAAAATCCCTTTGTTTTGAAGATAATTGTGATGTTTGTCATAAAATCTTGTCAACAACTATCTAAAACACAACTTGTTTTTTCTTTATCTGATGCCATATCTATTCACTTGGCATCACTTACCTGCATGGGACCTCCCAGCTCGGTTCTGTGGCTATGTGATACCCAGCCCTGTGCTGAGCTCCTCCAGTGTGATGCTCATCAGCTTCCAATCAGATGAAAATGGCACTGCCAAGGGCTTCCAGGCTGAAGTCTCCTTCATTTCTAGAGCAGGTAAGATGTTAGAGGCATCAGCTCTCAAGTTCCCAATTCTAAGCCTTACACCAAGGTAGAAAAGGACAATGAGCATGCATACCACTGATGCTCCTTACAAAATCATCCTATAAAGTCTCTCATAATCCTGAATAGGAGACATTAAATCATTTGATGTTTGTAGGAATAAATGTGGTTAGGTTTTACAAATCTCTGGTATATGTCTATCACCCAGTCAGTATATAAGTTTACAGAAATTTATATAAGTATATAAGATGGATTATAAGTATACAACCCATCTCATTTAGCATATATACATATATGTATATATTTACTCATAAACTTTAAATTCATGGGGAACAGTGCTATAAATCTTGTCTAAAATAAGGTTATTTGACACATGTATTTTGTTTTGTTTTTGTTTTGAGACTGACCTGGTATTCGATGTAACCTCAAACTCACTATCTTCCTGCCTCCTTCTCTTAAATGGTGGGATTACAGACTGTACTGCCATACCTAGATCGTGCAATTTTTTTCCTCTTTCTTTTTTTTTTTTTTTTTTTTTGGTGAGAGTGTGTGTGTGTGTGTGTGTGTGTGTGTGTGTATCTACACATGCACATGCCACAGCAGATATTTTGAGATTAGAGGACAGCTTGCAGGAGTCTGTTCCCTCCTTCTAGCATGTTGGTCCCAGGAATTGAACTCAGGTCATCAAGTTTGGTAGCCAACATCTTTACCAGCTGAGCCATCTTGCCAGTCTCAAGTTCATGTATTTTCCATGAAATACATCATAGTCTTTCTTAGCACTTTACACTATGCTTAGGAGCCATATTAAACAACTAGATCGCTAATAAAAAACACAAAAGCACACACACACAGAGAAGCAAAATGACAGAGCACTAAATAGACTGTGAAAAGAACTTTTGTTTGTAGTATGAAAGCTGGAACAAGCAGGCAGAATGTGAGACTGATGAAATGGAAGTTAAGAACACTTTCTGTTCTTGCATAGGGCCCAGGTTCAATTCCCAGTATTCAGGGTAGCTTATAACCATATGTGTTGCTGATTATTAATATTTATTATTGATTTATCTTTTAGTTAAGCAGTGGTTATTCCTAAACCAGCTGTATACCCAAATCACCACACAGAGACTAGGATTTATTTAATTAACCTAGAGCACAATGCTGGGCAATAATTACTCCATCCTAAATCTCCAAGCATGCATAGTTTTCTCCCATTCAGATATCCCACATTATACTTGTTTTTAGTCATATCTTAGGTCCAGTTCATCTCTCCTCATGGTTCCAAGCTCTCTCCTGCCAATCTCTGTTCTCCAACTCCTACTCGCTTCTCTCTCCTCCCCCCTTCCAGACCAGGATGTCCCACTCTATTCTCTCCATTGCACAGCATTGGCTGGTTGTTTCATTGAAAATACAGAGAACAAATGGTGGCATGTTTACACAAACTTGAGACAGGTGATGCTTAGAATAAACATTACAATGCAATGTCCGGATTGAAACCAGAGAGTGGGGTATAGAAATCAGCATTTGAATGAACAAGGGTAAATTGTATACATTCCACAAGAACATTATACAACATATATGTAACTCTGGTTCGAGGGAGACTAGACTCTCTTCTAGTCTCCACAGGCATCAAGCATAGACACACACAGTGCACATACATACATACATGCATATACAAGCAAAACATTTATACACATAGAATTTTTAAAAATCTGAAAAAAAAAGGCTGATGCAGTGGCTGAATGTTGGCTTGTTCCACCTTTGCTCGTAACATGAGCACCAAATATTTCACAAAAGCACCATGATTGTTGCTTATTGGATTGTATCCTACTTACTATTCTATTGCTATGAACAGACACTATAACACAGTGTTATAACTTTTTTTTCTTATAAAAAATAAATCATTTAATTGAGAGCTTACTTATAGTTTGAGGTCTTTAGTCCATTATCATCATGGTCAGAAGCAGACAGACACGGTGCTGGAGCAGCAACCGAGAGCCTTCCAACCTTATTCAAAAGGCACCAGGCAGAAAGAGAGGGAGACTGGCCTGAGCAGGCCCACTCCCAGAGATACACCTTCTCCAACAAGGCCACACTACTCCATCTTCCCTAACCCTGACACTTCCACTCCCTGGTGACCAAGCATTTTAATATAGGAGCCTAGCAGAGAAGCATTCTCATTCAAACCTCACAATGGGTTTTTGAAACTTCAAAGTCCACCCTTGGTGACTCACCTTCTCCAACAAAATCCTACCCCCTAATCCTTTCTAAACAGTCTGCAGGCTGGGAACGAGGCATTCAAATACATGAGCCATTATCATTCAAACCATCACAGGTTACATAAACTTTAGTGATTAGACAGGTTCATATTTGGAAGGCACAAAGAATGAATATTGACTGCACTTCTGAATCTTGGCTAGTCCTTTCTAAATGTGTGGTCTTAGGAATTTAAGACTCATTGATTCCAATCTTATAATGGGGGATAATTCACATATAAAAGTGTATGGGGAGCTATGATCAGTGGTAGAGTACCTTCTTGGCATGCATGAGGCCCTGGATGGAAGTTCTAGTTCAGCTAAGAAAAAAACAAACAAACAGTGAAATAAAAGTTAAATCAGAGAAGACTCACTCTCTTGGCTATGAGCAAATGTGTAGTGCGTACCCGGGGAACAGGTCATGAAGCACCTCCATCCATCCTCAGGCCCTGGATCTTGTGCTATCCCACCTCCACATTTTCACATTTGGAAGTTCTCATAATTCTTCTTCTGTGTGGAAAATCCAAAGAGCCAGTTATCTACTTCCCAAGTTTTCCATTTCCATTAGACTTTAAACAGCTGCTGAATGGGGACCAGGTTGAAGTTAAAATATTCCACCTCTCTGTTAAGAGACCCATGTAGCCCTATTTACTGAGCTGTCTCCACAATTCTGACAATATTATCATAAATCATTTTCTGATATCCCAGGCTTGACAGTCTGTGAGCCAAGCAATCTCATTATGTTTATACTCAGATTTTAATATCTCCGTATCAGAGGATGAGTCCATGCCTCTGGAGACATGGGATGTGCCACCTGGAGCAATGGAAGTTTCTGGTAAGCTGTTTTGGGGAATGTGACTAAGCAATCAACTCAGGGGTCAAGTAAGAGCTGGGATAAATTAATGTCTTCTAAAGTGTGCTGGAATCCTAAACTTCAGTACCCTGAAAGGTGACCCTTTTATTTGGAGATACGATCTCTATTGAAGTAATTGGCTTAAAATGAGGTCATTACAGCATGCCAATCCTAAATAACTTAAGTCTTCATAAAATGGGGATATTTGGATGCAGAGAGAGGCACCATACAACAACATATGAAGATGAAGTCAAACATTGGGGAGACTCCAGCAAATGACAGTGGCATACCAAAACAAGTGGAGAGGTATTGAAGGCAATGAGAAGAATTGCAACCCTCAGAAAGAATCAGCCTGCTGACACACTCACTTTGGACTCCTGTCCTCTAGAAATGTAAGACAATAAATCTCTGCTATCCTAGCCACTGGTGCAATTTGTAGTGTTCTTTTAACAGAAACTTTAGCAAATTAATTCATCAGAAATGGCTAGCACATTTGTCCTGGCTGACTAAACACCCACAGCACTGGCAATAAAGAAGAAAAACCAGAGTCCAAGGTTGAAGTTGTTCACCATAGGAAGCCTCTCTTTGTCTTTCTCTGAATCTTTCTTTTTCTCTCTCTCCCTTTGAGACAAGGTCTGATATAACTCAGGCTGACCTCAAAGATGACCTTGAGTACCTGATCCTCCTTCCTCTGGCTGCAGTGTGATAGAATTTCAGGTGGGCACCACCATGCCTGGTTTATACAGTGCTAGGTATCAAACCCAGGGCTTCAAGCTTGCTGAAACACACTTTTGATATGGCCTTACAACTATCCCTCTCCTCTTTTGGGGAGAAACCACACCCCTTCCCTTGAAGACTTTTTAACTAATCAAGCCAGGTCAACCCCTATAAGTCCAGGATGGTTTGCACCTGAAGGTAACAGGTTAGGGATTTTAGTTACATTGATAAGATCCCTTCTCAGCAAATCCAACATGGGTGTCTGTTTGAAAAACTGCAGGTGATAGCCTAACCAAATTGATAGCTCAAAAAAGCTAATACAGAGCTGTGTGGGATATAGTCATTGTCCTTTCTGCTCTGAACAGCACAAAAATTTCCAGACAGAAGGAGGAAAAAAAAATCCTTTCCCAAGTTAGGTAAGGAGGGTTCACTGTGTGTCAAGTAGTGGCCTGACTCATAAGACCCCTACACTGAATACTGTTAGCTGGTCTGCTATGTTTTTGTACCAGTGAGCACTGAGAATGACCGGTCCTTTCTTTTATGTGGCTTCTCCATGACATCCATGAACAAACGTGTACTGACATATTTCATATGGATGCAAGACACAGAAGTAGTAGAGCTTTTATAATTTGCTATTCTGATAGTTTGTGTGTGTGTGTGTGTGTGTGTGTGAGAGAGAGAGAGAGAGAGAGAGAGAGAGAGAGGCAGGAGGGAAGAAGGGAGGGATATAGAGAGGGGGAGGAGAAAGGGGGAAAGCACATAGCTTTTATTTTACTTATTTGTTGTTATTTCTTCACATTCTTTGATACACAGAGACACCAGGTAATATAATGAGGACAGTGAAGGCTGCCTTTCTTTAGTGAGAAGGGATTTGAGTTAGCTGAACCTTTTTTGTTCTGGCTTCTTTGACATTGACCTCTTGATGGGGAGAAGATGCTCCAGGTAAAGCATGAATGCAGTGTTTTCTTCTCTTGGCCACCAGGGGGCACATTTAGCAAAACAATTTTAGTATCCTAAACCAAGACCAGTATTTCCTGAAGTTACATAACAACAATGAGCAAGACATTCATTGTTTTATTGCAATGGACTACTGGGACGCTCAGAGCAAAGTAGGTGTCAAATAAAAATTTGGTAAATAAAAAATAGTCTACAAATGGCCCCTGAAGTCAAACTTCAATGAGGAGCTTTCCTGACTTTTCTCTCACTGAACTCAAACCTTGACAAATTTCTTGATTTACACATGCATCAAAGAAACTTAAAAAGAATAAGAAAAAAATTACATGTGTCCTATTTAAGTCCCATACATGATACAGGTAAGGGCCACAGCAAGAGGACAAAGGGAAACTCTAGGCCCTTTATCTACTACCCACTGAAAACACACTTTTGACAGCTTTGCCATGAAACTCCAGTTTAGACCACAACAAGGGAGTGCTGACAGACTAGGTGATCCTTATGAGACAAAAAACACCCAAAGAACAGAGAGGGAGGGTTGTGACTGAGAGAGAAATTCTCATAACAAATTCTCAGCAGGCTCTTAAAATCAACTCAGACATCTAGCAGTCCATCAGCACAAAATTACAGTCCCTTCATAGTGAAAACCTCTCTTGGTGTTTACCAGAAACCCTCCAGCCTTTCTATATTCTTAGGTAACTTAAAATCACTAAGTATTGAGGTCCTCTAGCTGAGCAACTCATTAGCTCCCACTAACTGCTATAGGCAACACCTTTAACATGTTGATATGGTAACAGTTCCCCAGGTTACTTTGCAGATACTTGAAGGCTGCCTTTGTCCATAAGAGTAATATTTCACTGAAGCCTAAGATACCCAATAAATGAGGAAAGTGAAGTGGAAGGCTCAGCATCTATGTATTCACAGTCTATCAGCCTCATTGCTGTCTTGACCCTCGGGTCAGATTCCTCTCAGCTGTGCATATAGACATATTGAACATTTTGGTTTGGTCAAAACTACAGTAATTCAGGACTAACTTGGTTTATTACTTGTTGTTGCTGGTCTGTGTTTCTCCTATCCCACCCCAATGTGCCTCAACGTTGTAAACTCTGGGACCTTTCCCAGAGCAAACCCTGAGATCAGGTTACTTATGCTAAATAATGAGTCGTTCAGCCTGCAGAGCCCAAGGCAAGAATGCTCACAAGACACAAACACCCTTTGAACTTGTGCCCATTCCAGTAAATAACTCTACCAAGCTTTAGCCTACCCAGAGTAACAACAAGAGCTTGCTGCTTCTGCTGCTTAGCATGTAGCTGTTTGAACCCCCACCCCACCCCATCCATCACTGCCCCTGTCCACATCACTCTATGCCCTAACATCCTGTCCAAGGTAAGTTATCATGAAAAGAACCAGTGATTGTCCCTGTGCTTTGCTTATAACTTACAGAACCAGACAAACAATGTGCTATGTTATTAGCATGTGTGATAACAATATATAAACAATGATGTCGTGCAACCACATGGATAAAATACCTTTTCTTTTAAGGCTTGAAAATAATTGCCTCCATTTCCTTCACAATTTCTAAATTTTTGTTTAATATTTTTCAAATAATTGGAAGAATCATCTCCTAGTGAGAGCTACTTTGCTGAGATTTTCCTATTTGTTGCCTTGAGCAATATAAAACATCCCCTGTTGGTCAACACCCCCTTCTTTTAAGATAGCTTCTACTTTATGTTCCCAATTTTATATAGTTTTAAAATACTTTGAAAAGTAGATTGGCTAGTGTTTCTATCATTAATATTTTTTTTATTTTCTTAGAAAAAAAATTTTTTTTTGTTTGTTTTTACTTTGAATCTTCCTTTGTTTCCTTGCAAGTCCACAGAGCAAAGCAACACTCACTTAGGAAACCCTTCTGAAGCCTCATTTTCTGACTAGGGCTAAGTGGGGCATTTGAACCTCAAGTAGGAGGCAGGTTCCACCCCATGGAGTTGGATAGACCAGGTACAGAAGCTGCAGTTCCTTATCAGAAGAGTTCAAGCAGCCCAAGCCTTACATTCCTCTGCCCATCAGTGGATACATTTACCACATCTTCATCTTATCGTGAAAGGTCCATCAAGCATGTAATTGTCCACCCCGCCTCTGTTGTATTACCGTGGACTATGACTTGGTGCCACAAATCTAGCTGATCTATAGCAGTGCAATTGGCACACTCATCTACACTCACCTGGCCTGTCTGCCTGGGAGGGCCCTGGGCTACCAGCTTTCTAGGTATGTTAGAGTCACAGAATGGCTGTCCTTCAGGCCTGGGATAAGCTTTTTCCTATGTTCTTGGTACCTGAGTTCACAGCTCTTCACAAACTCCCAATGTTTTGGTATAACTTTTCTCTGGGATGAAAGGTAAAGATAATTGTCTTCATGTCTAAAAAAGGGGGGGGGGGGGGGGCTCTCCCCTACTGGTGAGATTTCTCAGTAGGGGAAAGGACTCTCATCAAGCATGAGGACCTGAGTTCAGCACCTTAGACACACATAGAAGTAAAACAACTCCTAAAAGTTGCTTTCTAACACACACACTGAATAAACAAAATACAAAGTTATAAAATTTGAAAAAAACAAAAAAACAAAGATTTTTGTTATGGTTCAGATAAGAAACCCTTCAAGAATTCATGTGTTGAGGCTAGAGAGACAGACCAGTGGTTAGAGCACTTGTTCTTGCAGAGGACCTGAGTTCGGTTCCCAAAACCACCAACTGCTTGTAATTACAGTTCCTGAGGCTCTAAAGCCCTCTTTTGGCCTCCAAGGACACAAAATAAATACAGTGCACAGATACAAATGCAGGCAAAATACCCATACTTAAAAATAAAAATAAAAATAAATAAATCTTTTTAAATAATTCACATATCAAAGGTTAGATTCCAAGCTGGGAGATAATGAGTCAAAATAATTCTTCCTCCTTTAAGCTGTTTTCTTAGTTTTGTCATAATGATGGGAAATGACTAGCTAGGCTTGTACACTTACAGAGATACGCAGTCACACACTGTTGGAAGTCAGCTCTCACTGGCTAATTCAACTGAAGCTCAGTGATCTTTGCCCTGCCCCCAAGCTGCCTTGCATTAGCGAATGTGACCTTAACTTCACACCGTTCCTGTACCACCCACCCTGCTCCATCCGCAGGCCAAGCATGCATCACTTGGTTCATTAATCCTTTCACTCAGTCTGGTGGAAACCTTCACCGCATGCTATCTTCTTCACAGAGATCTCTCTTAGTACTGGAGATGCAACTCTAAGCCCAGTTTCTGGTTTCAAATATCCAATTTGAGAACTGAGTATATCTGGCCTCCTACTTCAAGGTGGTGAACCCATAGTCTGGGTGGGAGTGACAGGAAAGGCTTCAGCAGGGGGCTGACACCTATCTGTGCTGTATCTTAGAAGATCTTCAGGTTAGCAAAAAGGAAAAGTGTGCAAAAGAAATGGCATGAGCTAAAGATAGGAAAGACTTTATTATTTTATTTCATTTTTTTTAATAAGACAGGAGCTCTCTATAGAGCTCTGCTGACCTGGAACTCACTGTGAGGACCAAGCCTCAAACTTTAGAAAAGAGCTATTTTTTACTTTAACAACAGGGATTCCTTGCCTATAAGTGGATAAGAAGTCCAATAAGCTATAATGACTTAAAATCCCATCTTCACCTCTAAAGTGCACCGTGGGTATTGTGCCTCCTTTACTGCAGGGGAGTATGGGGAGCTGTAGGTGCTGGCTTCACTTTTGAAAGAAGCAAGTATCCCTGCTAGATAGCCTGGTCATTAACAATCTTTCTTCTCTCCTACAATGCTTCTGGAGACAAGGAAAAGTCACCTGGTAGCTTGAAAAGTCAGTCTCTGGGTAGAGTGACTGTGATCATTAAGAATCATCTGACCTTGTATGGTGATCCTTTTAGTCCAGTATTTGGAAGGTAGAGGTTCAGACTAGCCAGAGCTACACAGAGAGAGCCCATATCTCCAAAAAAAAAATTAGACATATTCTAAATCATTTTAAGAAAATCCTTTTAAGAAGTGAGTGAATGTTCCAGAGTAAAAATTTTTGTCTTGGTATTTAGAAGCCCCACTTCTGGTGTGAAATAAGGGGAAAGTCCTCCATTTTTTTTATTTCAGGACTCTGGTTTCCTTCTTACTTCTGAATTGGTATTGGCAATGTATAAAATAAGGAATAAGGCAGGCAACCTAACAGCCTCTGAGGACCTCATCCTACTTGGGAAAGTGAGGTCCAATCAATAAATCCCACATTATTTATCCCTGCTCAGTCCTTACCACAATGATTGTTAAAATATGCAGATTAAGGGGTTAAGTGAACAGATACAATGTATCACAAAATTCAATCTACCGGTTATACATCAAGGTTGAAGACCCACAAGTTGCTAATGAGACCTGGAGTCATTTGAACACCTTGCCTGTTCCTGTTTGCATTCAGGAAACTCTGCCATAGTTACTTCAGTCAAATGTCAAATCCCCTCAGTCTCTCCTAGATATATATTACTATAGGCTTTGATTTTTGTTTTTGTTTGTTTGCCTGCTCTAACATTTTTACTGCATTTGTTTGTCTAGTTTGTGTGAGAGAGTGAGAGAGATGGAGAGAGAGAAAGAATAAGAGAGAGAAAAAGATATATGCCAGGACATATATCACAGTCAGAGGAAAATTTGTAGGATTTAATTCTCGTCTGCGGTATGGATCCTGAGCATCACTCTCAGGTCATCAGGTAGAAAAATGCCTTTTGCCTGTAAGACATCTTACCCACCCTTGTTTTGGTTTTCTTGAAGAGGGGTCTCATCATGTAAGTATAGAATGGCCTTACAATGGAACTCACAATGTGTTCCAACCTGGCCTTATTTTAAACACCCTCCTGCCTTTACCTGGTGGGTGCTGGTTTTACAGACATGTGCTACCATGCCTGGCTTACAGTACCACTTATGGGACAGTCAGCTTGAGCCCAGGCTGTGGACAGATTCACACCCAGAGTCTTCTGTTTGCACCCACGCCTTTGTTGACTATTTCAGCCCACATCTCTGTGGCGACAGACTTTAAAAGAATATGTTTGCTGAGTTGTTGAACTTCCTTCCCATAGAGTGTCCACTTCTCCCCACAGTTTTCTACAGGAACCTTAGAGTCATCTCTCTTGAGAGAAGACCTCATACCTGCTCATGAAACAAGTGCATGCAATACTCAAAGACTCATGTTCAGAGGAGATGAGCTCATTGGTGGCAGTTAAAGTGAGGCCTTTTGTCTGTTGTAGTAATAAACCTAAAAATGTTTCAAGTAAATATTTGTCTAGAAAGGAACAGAGCAGATGATGCAGTAACAGGAAGAAATGCAGAGGAAATGGGATACACTTTCAATTGCTCCTGAATTCTCTTTCACCATGCCAGAAATCTAACTTGTTCTTAACAAAATCTAGGCTGGGCAACTCTGCAATCTCAGCTCATGTGACCGAATTATGGTCCTTTTGACAAAAGTATTATTTAGCATCTGTCTCTGGTAGCCATTCTTTCAGGAACAAAGGTTGTGAAAAAGTCACAGTTTTCACAGTTCTGACAACTTATCAGACCACTTTGAAGGACAGACTGGAGCTGAGACAATGACATACCTGTGCCACACCTTGACCAAGGTTGCTTTAATTATACATACCTCTTGTCTTCTTTTTAAATCTTAGCCTTCTGTCGGGAGCCCAAACCAAAGATGGGCCTCATTGTTTGTCTTCCCAGTGTGGCCATATTCATTACTACTGGTTTCTTTAATTGGTCTGTTGAGGATGGGTGGCTGAGCGGAGGTTGTTAGCACTGCTAGAACCTAGCTTCTAACCCTAACAGTTCTGATAATAAATGGTCAGGTGAAAAATGAAGGTGTCAACTCCAGCCAGAGAAACAGGTAGGCTGACTGCCCTCTGTTCCTCCAAATTAAGTCTCACAGTTTCATCTCCAGCTCTGCAATAAAACACCAACTGCAGCCTCCCTTCCCCCTCTACTCTCATCTCTAGTGGATCCCACAAATCTTCCCCTCTTACCTGCTCCCCAGCAATTGCTTTATTCCAGCACCCAACTCTAGTAGGCATTCCCTGACAACACACTGGCCACTCCTTCCTGCCAGAGAAGCAAGTAGCCTGACTACAGATACTCTCTCCATTTCTCCAAGTCCAACCCCCCAGTCTCACCCCACCTCTGTAGCAGAACTCCTGTGGTTACCTTGCTCTACTTCACCTCTGGTGGGAACCAAAGATCTTCCTCCCCTCCCCTTCCTCCCTTGACTCTTTGCTTTATCTCACCCCCCAACTCCAGCAGGTGCTCCCTGAAAACACACTGTCCATTCCTGCCAGAAAATCAGGTAGGCAGATTCTCACCTCTCTGCTCCTCCAAATCAATTTCCCTATCTCATCCCCAGCTCTACAACAAAACACCTGTTGTAGCTCCCTTTTCCCCCTGCCCCATCTCCAGCTGATCCCTTAGATCTTCCCTTCTAATCTCTTGGGGACCCACAGGCCATTCCTACTAGGAAAGTAGGTAGGTTGACTGCAGATCCTAACCCTAACCCACCACCCCCTCACCCCCCACTTCCCATTCCCCACCCCCTGCCTCTGAGTCCAGTCCCCCAGTGTCATTCTCAGCTTTTAAGGAGACTTTCTGCTGTGCTCTTCTGGCATTCTCTGCCCCTATTCTCAGAGGACTAATTAAGCAGATCCTGGTACACCGGGCCTTCCTCCCTCTTTCGAAGCCCCTTGACCATGTTCATTCCTAAGTCTGAGGTCCTAATACCCAGAAACACATTTTACCTGGAACTCCCAGTGGCCACAACTATCAAGAACCCCAGCAACACACAGCCATCATCGTCTCCTAAAATCCAGAGAGGAAAAATAAACCTTATATCCAATCCTATAAAGATGATAGAGGAAATGAATAAATCCCTTAAAGAAATACAAGAAAATACAATCAAACAGGTAAAGAAAATGAATAAAATAGTTCAAGACCTGAAAATGGAAATAGAAAGGATAAAGAAAATACAAACTGAGGCACTCCTGCAGATAGAAAACCTAGGTAAGAAAACAGTAACTACAGACATAAGCATCACCAACAGAATACAGAAGATGAAAGAGAGAATTTCAGGTGTAGAAGATATGATAGAAAAAATTGATATATCAGTCAAAGAAAATGTTAAATTTAAAAAGTTTCCAACATAAAAAAAATTCAGGAAATTTGGGACACTATAAAAAGACCAAACCTAAGAATAATAGGAATAGAAGAAGGAGAAGATTCCCAGTTCAAAGGCCCAGAAAATATTTTCAAGAAAATCACAGAAGAAAATGTCCCCAACCTAAAGAATGAGATGGCTATAAACATACAAAAAGCTTACAGAATACTAAATAGATTTCTCACCATATAATAATCAAAACACTAAATGTACAGAACAAAGTAAAACTATTAAAAGCTGTATTGGAAAAAGGCCAAGTAACTTATACAGGCAGCACTATTAAAATTACACCAGATTTCTCAACAGAGACTTTAAAAGACAGAAGGGCTTAGGAAGATATCTTATATCCTCTAAGAGACCACAGATGCCAACCCAGTCTACTATGCCCAGCAAAACTTTCAAGCACTATAGATGGAGAAAACAAGATATTCTGTGACAAAACCAAATTTAAGCAATATCTTCCTACAAATCCAGCTCTACAGAGGATACTAGAAGAAAAACTCCAATACAAGGAGGTTAACTACATCCAAGAAAACACAGGAAATAATCTTACACCATCAAAACCAAAAGAAGGGAAATAAACACACACTACTACCATCAACATCAAAATAACAATAATTTAAAAAATCATTGGCCATTAAGATCTCTCAACACCAATGAACTCAATTCCCCAATTAAAAAAAAAAAACAACCCTCAGGCTAACAGAATGGATGCAAAAACAAGATCCATCATCCTGCTGCAAACAAGAAACAGCTCAGTAACAAAGATAGATATTACTTTAGAGTAAGGGATGAAAAATGTTTTCCAAGCAAACAGACACAAAAAGCAGCTAGAGTAGCCATACTAATATCTAATAAAGTAGACTTTCAACCAAAATTAATCAAAAGAGATGGGGAAGGGCATTTCATATTCATCAAAGGAAAAAATCCACCAAAATGACATCTCAAATCTGAATGCCCCAAATATAAGAGCACCCTCATTTGTAAAAGAAACATTGCTAAAGCTTAAATCACACATAGTAACTCACATGTTAACAGTGGGAGACTTCAACACCCAATTCTCACCAATGGAAACGTCAGGTAGATAGAAACTAAACAGAAATAATGAAACTAACAGATGTCATGAATCAAATGGACCTAATAGATATTTATAGAATATTTCACCTAAACACATGTTTTCACCCAAACACAAAAAAATATACCTTCTTCTCAGCACCTGATGGAACGGCCTTCAAAACTGGCTACATACTCGGCCACAAATCAAGTCTCAACAGACACAGAAACTTTGAAATAACCACCTGTATCTTATCAGACCACAATGAATTAAAGCTGGACTTCAACAACAACAGAAACAGAAAGCCAACAAACTCATGGAAACTGAATAACTCTTTATTCGATGACCACTGAGTCAAGGAAGAAATAAAGAAAGAAATTAAAGATTTTCTAGAATTCAATGAAAATGAAGGCACAACAAACCCAAACTTAGAGGACACAGTGAAAGAGGAAAGTATATGACATTAGGCACCTTCATAAAGAACCTGGAAAGATCCCATACTAGCAAGTTAACAACACACCTGAAAGCTCTAGAGCGAAAAGAAGCAACACATCCAAGAGTAGACGGCAGAAAATAATCAAACTCAGGGCTGAATACAATAAGAAAGAAAGAGAACAATACAAAGAATCAACCAAACCACCAGTTTGTTCTTTGAGAAAATCAACAAGATAAACAAACCCTTAGCCAAAATAACTAAAAGGCAGAGAGACAATATCCAATTTACCAAAATCAGAAATGAAAAGGGCAACACAACAACAGACACCTAGGCGTAGGCATAAGGATATTGCATAATTCAAATGTTGATTTCTGTGCCCCACCCTCACCCCATATCTAGTTGCAATCTTTGTTCAGAGACTCTCCTGTCTCAATGTTGTATAAACTCTAAAACTCCACCAGGAAACTTCCACAGCTGATAAACACTTTGAGAAAAGTGATTGGATACAAAATTAACACACAAATATCAGTAGCCTTCCTACTTACAAATGACAAATGGACTAAGAAAGAAATCAGAAACCTTTCACAATAGAGTCTCAAATAACATAAAATACCTTGGGTTTTGTTGTTGTTGTTTTTTAACCAAGCAAGTGAAAAACTTTTATGTTAAAAAAAATAAAACAAAAAAACAAAACAAAACAAACTTCAACTTCAAGTCTTAAAGAAAGAAATGAGAAGATATCAGAAGACTGAAAGATTTCCCGTCCCCGTGGATCTGTGGGATTAACACAGTAAAAATGGCTACCTTACCAAAGCAATCTACAGATTCAGTTCAATCCCCTATCAAAATCCCAACCCAATTCTTCACAGATCTTGAAAGTACAATTTTCAGCTTCATGTGGAAAAACAAGAAACTCAGGACAGCTTAAAAAAATTCCTGAATAATAAACCTGCTGGGGGTTTCAAGTTTTACTATCAAGCTATATTAATAAAAAACAGCATGACATTGGCACTAAAACAGACACATTGATAAATGGAATCGAATTGAGGACATAAATCTACACATCTATGGACATCTGATTTTTTATAAAGAAGCCAGAAATACATACTAAAATAAAGATGGCATCTTCTATAAATAATACTGGTCTACCTGGACCGCTGCATGCAAAAGAATCCAAATAGATCTGTACTTATCAGCCTATACAAAACTCAGCTTCAAGTGGATCAAAGACCTCATCCTAAAATCAGACACACTGAACATGATGGAAGAGAACTCATTGCCACAGAAGAAGACTTTCTGAACAGAACACTGATAGTGCAGGCACTAAGATCAACAATTAATGAGTCCTCATGAAATTGAGAAGCTTCTGCTTGGCAAAGGACACTACTATAATTCAGATAAAGTTGCAGTATACAGAAAGGGAAAAGATTTTTACACACCTGATATTGAAAATATTGAATATTTGAAATATTTGAATATTAAAATTTGAAAATATCTAAAGAACTCAAGAAACTAGATATAAAAAACAAATAACCCAATTAAAATAGAGAATATATCTAAACAAAGAATTCTCAATAGAGGAAACTCAAATGGCTGAGAAGCACTTAAAGAAATGTTTAACACCCTTAACCATAAGGGAAATGGAAATCAAAACTACCTTGAGATTGCATCTTACACCTGTTAGAATGATTAAGATCAACAAAACAAGTGACAGGTTATTCTGGCGTGAATGTGGAGTAAGAGGAACACTCATCCATTGCTGGTGGAGTGCAAACCACTATGGCTGTTCTTCAGAAAGATGGGAATCTATCTACCTCAAGATTCAGCTATACCAGTCTTAAGCATATACCCAAAAAATGCTTCATCCTAACACAGAGATGCTTGCTTAGCCATGTTCCTTCATAATAGCCAGAAAATTTAAGTAGCCTATTTGTCCCTCAGCAGAAGAATAAAGAAAATATGATATATTTATACAATGGAGCATTAATCAGCCATTAAAAGAAATGACATCATAAGATTTCCAGCAAATGAATAGGAGCAGAAAAAAAATCATCCTGAGTGCAGTGTCTCAGACCTAGAAAGAGAAATATGGCATGCACTTGCTTATACAAGGATATTAGCTTTTATGATGATGACAGCCAAGCTACAATCCACAGAACCACAGAGGACAGGCACAGAGTAAGGGACTAGAAGAAACAGATAGCTGTCATTAGGAAAGGGAAGTAAAATAGGTATTTATAGATGGATGGGGGATGTGGAGTGAGGTTATCAAGAAGGGCTGGAAAGGAGAAAGGGAGTAGTGGGAACAATATAGGGGACAGATAGATAAAATTAAGGATCATTTAAGAGTAGCATAGAAACTTGATATAGCCAGTTTCTGAGTGAGGCTTCACTGTGAAGTCTATGACTCTACGTTAATAACGTCAATGGAGACATCTCAAGGGCACGAAGTAAAATATCCTGCTCTAAATACATTTCCTTACCATATAAAACTGCAGATGGAAATGGCTCAAAATATGTCCATTTATGAAACCAATTTACATCTATCTACGCTAGTAAAGTAAGAGGAGCATGAAGGCAAAGACCTGTCCTCTGAGATGAATGTACCTGTTTATCTTGGAAAGATCTTTTCACAGGAAGAGTGGATGTGGGAGGATCCTAAACTTGCCCAGCAGAGATGGCCACAGCTTTTCCTTTGAGAGTTACTCTGTGGGTGACTGTGCATTGCAAGACAACCTCTGGTGCCTCCTTACTGGAGATTTAGGGTAGAGACCTATCAAACTTAGCAAGTTAGACTTGGATACTGATCCTCAACATGCCAATAAAAAGGCATATGATAGTGAAAGGCAGATAGAAATGATTCTGTGCAGCTACACTGGAAAGAGGAACAAGTATGGAGATCTAACGACCACCTAAGTCCATCTTCAGGGCCCTGGCATGCGGTTTGAGCATGAGTTGAGCGTACAAGGTACAGTAACCAAGCAATCCTGGTCAAAGTGTAGGGCCATCATTGACCCACCACTGTTTCCTAGGTCCTGGGCCCATCATGCACATAGTCACAATCTCTCCAAGATAAGCTTCCGCTCAAGCTTTTCCTTCCCCATCATGACACTCCTGGAGTAGTTCCATTCCCTTTAGGTCCACTGTATCAGTAGTTTAAGAACAAAAGCACAGGTATCTCTCTCCAAAATGTTTTCCCTGCTTCCAGGACAGTTACACACACCTTCCTTGCCGCCCCCCCTTTAAAGTTTTTAACTATTTGAATTTGTATTTTATGTGTACAGCTATCCTTTGCCTGCAGGTGTGTCTGTGCACCATGTGCATGCCTTGGTACCTAAAGAGGCCAAAAGAGGATTCGGATCCCCTGGGACTGAAGTTACAGATGGGTGCAAAGAATTAAACCTGGGTCCCATGGAAGTGCAGTGTTCTTAACCACGGAACCATCCCTCCAGCTGCACACTTCTTCCCTCGACCATCCCATGGCTTGTGTTGTCACCAAGTCCCTTTTCCTTTGTGTAACATACAGGTGACAACTATCTGTTCCTCCCCACAAGACTCAGACTTTGCTAATGGCTTCTGTGTCTGTATGCTTCCTGTTAACCTGTCAGAAAACTGTTTATTTCACAGCGTAAAATACCAACATTTTGGAGTGAGAAGAGGAGAATGGTAAGCTTTGCTACACCAGTCCCAGCTTTATTGAAGTGGGAGTTGGAGCTGTTTCCCTTCCTTTGTCTCCATTCCCCCTCTCCTTCCCGCAGCACTCTCTGGTTGGACCCCTGAGGCTCTCATGCCCAGATGGTACAATCCTGTGCAGGTGGCAAGTTCACCCTAGTAACAAATTTACGTTCAGTTTGACTCCCTGTTGCTCCAAGCTGTGAACTCACAGTCACTACCTTCTGGAGGTTGGAGCTCAGCCTCTGCCCCAACAGACGCTGTTTGGAAAGAGTTGAAGCAACTGCTGAAAATAAATGTGGAGAGCTCAGCAGGCATAGCTGTTGAGGAAGGAGATTCCTGGGAGTAGGAAGGACCACAGGAATAGGATTCTGCAAGCTGTTCTTTTTCACTCTTCCCAATCACAGCCTCAAGCCAACTCTGGTCAGTCAGGAGTCTCAGTCGCCTTCGCCTTTTTGCAGTTTGAGAAGATCTCTAAGGTCCCTCGGAAATGTGCAAAGTTTTTCATAGCATCCTTCTTTTTGTTTTAAGATAAAGTCTCTTGTAGCCCAGACTGGCCTCAAAGTCATTATAGGGCCTGAGATGACCTTGACGTTCTGATTCCTCTGCCTCCACTTGCTGACATCACAGGTATGCATCACTCCACCTGCTTTATGTACTGCTGGAAATGAACCCAGGGCTTCAGCGCACCCTCGGCCATCAATCTACCAACTGAGCTACATCCCCAACCTGCCCTAGTCATGTTTCTGTTAAGAGTATCAAGCTTGAAAACATTTCAAAATTCATGTACAGCCACAGTTCTATCCCAACCTGCAGTGCTCAGAGGGGGATTCTGGCCAGGTAGCACCAATATGCTTAATTCTCAAATCCTTAAAGAGAGAACAAGGGAAAGTACAATGGTGCATTGGTCAGTGTTGGTGCCTAGAGTATTCTAGGCTCTCTGTGGACCTCATAAAGCTCACTCCAGTCAAACAAATGTGGCTCTTGTGATACTTTGTCCTGGGTGACATTTGTAGCAAAATACACAAAGGGTGGCCAGTGCCAGAGAGGAGAGGAAAGCTGCTCATGTGGTCTGGCAGAGACAATGAGCTGCAGTTGTGACCAGACAAGAGACAGCTTTTGAGAAAAGATGTTGGCAATGAAAGCAATTAGGGCATTAGAAAAGGAGGAAAGAAACTTCTGAGAATACTTGTAGATATATGCATATACACAATTTAAAATTGAAAAAAAATTTAAGATCCAGTTAATGATTATCTGTAAATATTTAATCTTGGTGACTCAGACACTGACGACCTTACAATGAGAAATTTCTGCTCATCTGACACACACTGGAGAAGATTTAAGAAGAGAGTTACAGGTTGGGAGAAAGCCTTTATAAGTCATCTGTCTGATATACATTTAGGCCTCTTTTTACTGGTTTATCAGGTGTCTTCAGGACTGGCTGCAAAGTCCTCCTCTGTGGCCTAGCAAGGCTGCTCTTCCCGGTGTGTGTGTGTGTGTCAAAGAACCTGCCATCGAGTTCATGTCAGAAACAGTCCCTGTTCCCCTGATTAGGGTACCCACTTGGATACTGAGCTACCAAGGGCTACATCTGATAGGTTGCATCAATACAAGGTCCTTGTTAGTCTCATAAAAGACCCCTGTGCCCAGATATATTTGGTCCTTGTGGAACACCTGTCCTCTCCAGGTCGTATTAACTCCCCCCCCCCCCCTTTTTTTGATTCCCTGCATTCTGCCAGAGGTTTGGTTATGAGTCTTAATATCTGCTTTGATGTGACACAGTTAACTCAGTAGAAAAATGGACAAGAGTTCTAAGCTGTCATAGCTTTGTATAAAGATAAGGGCACTGGGGATCAGAACAGGAAAGATGTCCCTCATTGCAGCTTCTTATGTGATGTAAATGCCTCCATGAGACACCATTTTACATTTTAGGCACTTTTTTTCCCTCCATACTAGACACTGAACTTGGGGCCTCACATGTGCTAAGCTAATGGTGTCCTATATCCTCAGCCCTTTCTTTTCGTTGCTGTTGTTGTAGTTTGGCTGGTTTTTTGTTTGCTTTTAAATTCTGAGACAGTCTTACTAAATTGCCAAGGTTGACCTTAAACTCACTCTGTAGCCTAGAGAGCTCTTGAGCTTTCGATCCCCCTGCTTCAGCCTCCCACATACTTAGGACTTCAGGCAGGCACTACCAGCCATGACTTTATATTTTAAACAACTAAGCTGTCAAAGAAAACTCAGGTTATCTGGCAATGACATGTGGGCCCATGTAGGTATCATGGGAGGTGTCATTCCATGTGCCTGCCAAAGCCTGTTGCTTGGAGTGGAGGTTAATGTGAGCTGTTTTCCCTCACAACCCTACCCAGTGTGCCTGAGGTCTTTATTACAAGGGGAAATTGGAACATGCATAGAGAGATTAGATGATGTAAACAGAAAAGCTAAAGAGAAGAGCATAGGCTCTTTGTTCCCCAACAGTCCCTAGAAGAACCACCCTGGCCCATTCCTTGATTTTGGATTATCAGCCTCCTTTGCCTAGTCAGTCTGTGGTAATCCATTACTGTGGTAATCCATTATCTCCTTTAGTCAGTCTGTGGTAATCCATTACTGTGGTCCTATCCCAGTGGTTCTCAACCTTCCTAATGCTGTGACCCTTAAATACAGTTTCTCATGTTATGATGACTCCAAATGATAAAATTATTTAGTTGCCACTTCATAACTGTAACTTTGCTACTGTTATGAATGGTAATATAAATACCTGACTGAAGGATATCTAATGGAGTTGTGACCCACAGATTGAGAACTGCTGTACCAAGCTGATAGGGACCTGTTTCTTGGCCTC
Source organism: Psammomys obesus (assembly GCF_907164565.1). Taxonomy (NCBI): domain Eukaryota; kingdom Metazoa; phylum Chordata; class Mammalia; order Rodentia; family Muridae; genus Psammomys; species Psammomys obesus. Next base: position 1,902,302 of record NW_026596356.1, on the reverse strand, counting down.
TGTAGCTCTCTTGAACTGAAATGAGAGTTTACTTTTGCCACTGGCAAGCATGGATGAGGAAACCAAGGTTCCCTCACAATCTGTACTTCTCATCTTATCTCCCAGAGTCTTGTCCTGGCACCCACTTGTGAAGGTATGACACGCTTCAGTCAACCCCCTCCTGCAGACAACTTGGTCCTGGGACGCTCAGGATAACAGCTCAGGAGGCATGTTAAGTAAGTCTTCCTCTAAGCTCTAACTCCCATTTCTCCAATTTGCACTGTAAATGAGTTAACAGCAACTCTTTTCTCCATCTTGCCATGGTGTTAACAAGCTGGGGAGGCTCAATTTTCCTTAAGGCTCTTAGGATGTGCAGGGAGAGTCAAGATGCAGAGAGTCAAGATGAATAAGAGATCTGGAGGTGTGCTCTATCCCACAGGGCCAGCCCCTAGAGGAGGCTCAGGGCTGGACCTGTGCCAGAGTCACGTGACACAGAAGCCCGACTTTGTCGCTACCCGGCAGGAGTCAGCTCGTCCCTGGCCATTTCCCGGTGTCCGCCGTCAGGACCATCAACGGACACTGCTCATCTCGAGGACAAGTTAGACATCTTGCTCCAGGTGAGTTCTGCCGGAAGGGCGCGGGCGGGAAGGAACCCAGGGCTGGAAACAGCTGCAGGCAAAATGGCTTGGGCAGGACCCACAGGCGGTTTCCCAGCTGGTGGGGACTCTGGGCCTCTAAGCCAGAGGACTGGGCAGCGGTGGACCTTTCTGGAACGGGTTGGGATGTGAACAAACTGGCTTGGTGAGGGAGCGGGGGAGGGGGAGCGGACGGGGGGAGGAGTAAAGGGGGGGAGTCAAGGGTGGGTGTGGGGCAGGCCTCACCTCTGGCAGGTGTTTTCCTTGGTTACCTGGAAGTTGCTAGTGAGTCCCCAAGCCACTCACTGCTGCACTGCTCCAGGGGGATCCTTAGTGAGTGTGGGAAGTCTCTGGAGAGGTGAGCCCTGCCTTGCTGTTAACTGCATTACTTGGCAAGGATATCACAGCCATGTCCCAGGTGACCTGTTAAAACTAATGCCATCACTCCTTCCCAGCCATTGCATCTTTGGCTGTAGCCAGGATGGAGGCAGATGGGCAAAGAGGGCCTGGAGATACTGGCACTCTGGGGCAGATGACAGGCCTGGTCCAGGTGTCCTGTTGCAGCTAAACTCTTTGCCCTCTGGTCTCCACAGGCAGCCTTCTGTGTTAGTACCTTTCTCTCTGCTAGTCCTTTGAGACATAAGATCGGCCATGCTTGGAGCTGCCCAGCCCAGGATGGGTGAGATCTGAGGGCTGTGTTCATACTTTGTCTGGCAGGACCAGTTCCTGCTCTTGGCCTTTTGGTGTCATTAGTGCCACTGTGCGTCTCCTGGCCTTGAAGAAAATGAGCATCAAAAAGAAACACCATCTTATCACCTTACAGGACCCTGAAGCCAAGTACTCCCTGCCCTTGATTGAGAAGGAGGTAGTGGGTCACCTAAACCTTCCCCTGGTTAGGTGAAAGAGGAGGACAGGGGTAGGGGTTGAGAATGCTGCCTGGGAAGGTGGGGTGAGCAGTTACCTCAGGACCAAATGGAACACCTTTCTAAGGATCTGGGACACACAGCAAAACTCCTAAAGAACCAACAGAACCTGCCTGAATTATTATTATTATTATTATTTTAAATCAGCAAATCAACCACAACACCCGAAGATTCCGCTTTGGCCTGCCCTCACCGGACCATGTCTTGGGGCTTCCTGTAGGTGAGCAGTGCTTGGTGACATTTCCAAATCTGGGCCTTTGGGGAACATAGCTCCTATTAGCAATGGATTCCCATTCTCATGGGATGTGGAGGGCACACTGATATAATCCTGGACCACATGAATGGAGGGAGATAGGCAGGTAGAGTTGCGGACAGTGTCTTCATTGTTCCACTTGGACTGTCACAATAGCAATACCGGTAGGAGCACTGAAAAGATGTAAGCCTAGAGTAAGAAGGTCTACCATCTCTTTAAAGGATTCTGTCCATGCAGTTTAAGGCCAGTCCCTCAACCTCTCTGACCTTCCGTCTATAAAGTGGCATTTACCAAGGCTGTCTGCTTACTTCAGGTACAGTGGGGGTAAAATGATTGGTGGATGTGAAAACTCAGAAACTTCATAGTGAAGAAACTTCATAGTGCAGGGGTGAGAACAGATGTTCCATTAGAGTCAAGGCCCAAAATGTGTGGGAAGACACTAATGATGCAGAGGCCCTACGTGGATGGATGGATGATCTAAGGGGTTCAGAGACTCACGTGAGGAGGGACCCATGGTGGCAACCAGCCCTAGCTGTCCTCCTCAGATTTTGAGTTGTCCCATTTCCAGTTTCATCCATAACACCTCTAAACCAGTGAGTGAGTCCAGTGTCCTGAGGAGGAATACCTGATAGACAGGGCGTGGGTCAAAGAAGCCTTGCCACTTGCTTCCCAGCAGACTGTCTGACCGGTGTCCTGCTCACAAAGAAAATTCTGACTTCAATTTTGTCAAGCCATGAAATTATAACATGAAGAATCCTGCTGCACCCACCCGCACCCCAGCCCGCTTGCTGCCCCTCACTCTTCTGTACGTGAGAGTGCTATGTCACTGGGCCTTCCATCCCTCTACTTAGCCTGCCACCACCATCCTGTTGGGAGGTGGCATAAAAGCATAAGCCACCTGAGAAATAGAATTCATAGAGACTTTTCTGACCTGCTTTCCCTCCGTCACCAGTGGAAGCACTATGGTCAGTGGGACAGGGCAACCTAGTGGGTCATAGCTCAGCTGAAGTGAAGATGGTTAGAGGTGGGGCCTTGGGACCTGGACCCAGCTCCCTTCTGTGTGGGGATGCAGTGATTGACTTTCTTGGTGCCCAGTTTCAGGTGAGCTCTCAGAAGGGAGCTGCTGCTTCATGCCTGTGTTCTCAAGTGTCCCTAGTACCCAATCAGGCTATGGTTATAAGTTTGTACCTCAGTCTCAAGGGACTCCTCCGCGATCCAGACTTACACTGCTTAACATTATGAACTAGCCTCTCTGTCCTCAGACACCCAACTCTTCCTCCTTCCTTTTTGGCCTTCATCTCTGTCTGTTTCCATTTCTATCTGTATTTCTAATTTCCCAGGCACATTTAGTTTCTATTCCATATGGACCTGGCCTGAAGCCTTTTGCCTCTAGCTTTCAACATCCCTTGATGCAGCCCTGTCCCTCAGCACTAACTGCCTTGGTCTCTGAAGTCTGCATTTCTATGCGGCCCACTATCTGCCACCAGGCTACAGCCCAAACTCAGATGTCTTTGGCTCTTCAGGTCCATAGAATCCCACTCTGGACAGGCAGAGACACAATAAATGTCCCTGTTGCCTTTCAGCAGAGCCAAAGGCCAGATTGCACACACTGCTGCTTTATTTGAAACTGGACTGTCCAGGTCCTGGGACCCTGCAGCACCCATGAGGCTAAACCCTATCTTATGCTGGGACACAGGTGGGGTACTGTTGAATTCCTCTCAGTCTCCAGGTTAGGAAGAATATACTTCATGAAGACAATGGTTTTCTTTAAATGGAAAACTTTTCATTTCTTTTTTTTTTTTTTTTGAGTCGAGGTCTCCCTCTAAACCCAGTCTGTTCTGCAACTTATAGCCCATTTTAGCTTTGAACTTGTCTTGCCTCTGATGCCCAAGTTGCTAGGATTACAGGTGAGAGCCACCATACCTGGCTTCTTTCTGGTATTTTTAGTAGCCATTCCCACCCTTAATTAAGTCTTACTCCACAAGTTACAGTGTGATTGTGGCAGGGCAGCTATTATCAAAGTGAATCTTGGAAGTTCCTGGGTTCTATTTACTATTCTCAGACTTCATATTTGATATTTTGTAGGTAACTATGTCCATCTTTTGGCCCAAATTAACAATGAGTTGGTGATCAGGGCTTACACACCTGTCTCCAGTGACGATGATAAAGGCTTTGTGGACTTAATTATAAAGGTAAACATGCCTGTCTTCCCCAACTGTCTGGAGTCCCCAGGTACCCTAAATGTGGCAGAACAGAAAGCAGTGCTTTTCTCTAAGGGGACTCAGAGAAATGGCCTGGGCAGTGCTCTCCAATAGTCTCATTTATCAGCAATGCCACATTTTACCCTGCAGTGCCTCACAGGGTTACTGTGGTTGGTTTAACTGTCAGCTTGACACAATGTAGAAATCACGTGAGAACAACCTCAATGAGGGACTGTGTATACCAGGTTGTTTTGAGGAAATGTCTGTGGTGGATTGTCTTGATTATATTAGTTGATGTAGACACATCCAGCCCATTGTGGGTGACACTATTCACTAGACAGAGGACACTGGACTGTGTAAGTACAGAGAGTGAGCTGAACACTACTAGGCCATGCAGGTATTCATCTCTCTCTTTTGGATGTGATGTGGTGAGCTGCTTCAAGCTGCCTTGACTTCTTTGCAATGATTGACTTTAACATGGAGCTGTGAGCTAAAATAAATCCTTTCTCCCCTAAATTTTTCTGTTGGGAGATTTTATAGTGGGAGTGGAAACAAATGTTAAAGTGTCTACAGTGAGTGTGGCAGCATTTACTTGCATGACTTGTGATGGCAAATGCACTTTTCAGCTGTGTACAACTGTTGCCAAAGGCTTGGAAGTATAAAGACTTGTACTTGATTTCTAGATCTACTTTAAAAATGTGCACCCCAAGTATCCTGAAGGAGGAAAGATGACCCAGTACTTGGAGAACATGAAAATTGGGGACACCATCCTTTTTCGAGGGCCAACAGGGCGCCTGTTCTACGATGAGCCAGGTACCAGGTGCTGCAGCAGGGTCTCACATTTGGGGATTCCCCTCACAGTTAGAAAATTCTTGCTCTGGTCTTACTGTGCTGTGCCTCAGCCCTGGGGCACATGGGCTTATACTTCAAGTCTTCACACATTTATTCATATAAATGTATGTGTAACGACTTCTGTCACTGTTCAAACTTATTTCAGAGTTTGCATGCTTCCCCTGGAATTTCCTCATTACTGTCTCAGGCACAGATACATAAAAGGTGCCTGCTGGTGTGCATGGTGGAAAGAGTCCACATTAATTGGGTCACCCAGATTCTCCATTTACTCACTCATTCACCACGAATGTGGAAGGTCCTCTAAGGCTCCAAGTTAATTTCAGCTTGCCTAAAGAAAGGCCCAACTGTCCCCTGAGATGCCCAGCCTCGATTTCCACTCTGTGTACTGGCATACCTGAAGTGGCCAGGGAAGCTACTGTGTCTGATTTCCTGTCTTGGAATGCTGCCTCTCCCTTAGCTGGACTTGCCTCTAAAGAGTCAGACATCTTTTGTAGGCTGCCAGACAAGGGCTGCAGAAGTCAGAAACATTCTCTATATTTCTAGGGACCCTTTCAGTTAAAAAAGACAAAATGAGTGAGCCTGAAAAAAAACTGGTTCATCACCTGGGGATGATTGCTGGCGGAACAGGTAAGAGTTTTCTGGGGCTCCTCTAAGACCATTCTAACGTGGGAGTTCTTTGACCCTGCGAGAGGTGACATGAGCGATTCATCCCCAGCTGTGGTGGTGAAAATGTAGACTCAGATATAGAATCTGACACTGTTCTTCTGCTTCCTAGAAGCCATGGGAGCCTCTCAAGTCAGGCCTGTGAGGCCAGCCTGGGCAGGCTTTGCTCACTGGTTCCTAAATAGTGGAAGATCCAGTTCTAGCCTGACTCTCCAAGTCCTTTGAGAATGAACCTCAGGGAGACATTTAGAGTTAGTTAGTATGGCACCATCACAGGCGGTTTTAATACCATATTTACTGGCTATGAATTCTATGATGCAAATGAGGGCATCAACTAGCTCACAAGATGTTCTTTCCCTCATAGCATAGGAGAATAAAAAAGGAGGACTGAGGAGATGGCTCAGTTGGTAGAGTATTTGCTTAGCACATGAGGCCCTGGCTTCAATCCCCAGCATCACATAAATCCAAGCATGGTGGCACATGCCTGTAATTTCAAGTCATTGAGATGATCAGAAGTTCAAGTTCACTGGCTACATAACGAGTTGAGCCTGAGATATGAAACCCTGTATCAAAACAGAAAAGGGGCCTTTGACCTTCTGTTGCATTAGGAAGGAACCCCAAAATGAAGGGTTCTTCCCCACATTTGGGTTTGGGGGGACAGAAGGGAAAATGGTAGAACCAGGGTCAAATGAAAGTGTCAGTCCACTAAAGGCCAGAAACTGGGGCACTGGAGATGGGAGCAGGCTGGCCTGCCCACTGTTTTCCAGGCATCACACCCATGCTGCAGCTCATTCGCCATATCACCAAGAACAGCAGCGATGGGACCAAGATGTCTCTTCTCTTTGCCAACCAGGTCAGTTCTGCTGTCAGCCCTGTGTTTGTCGCAGCAGCATGGAACGCTCCCTGAGTTGGGGCTCTGTATGAATTCATTCCTCTCCTATTGCCTGGGGACACGCTGCTCGGCTGCCAGTGGCTGTGGGAGGCTTAGTGGGCTCAGCAAGTCTGCTGGCAGCTGAAGAAGCTGAGGCCAGGCTTGTTCCATTTGTTTCTGCTTAACTCTCACATTGTCTGAGCTTTCTCCTAATTCCTACTCCGCTGTTGTTCTGAGTACTAAACAATGAGTGTTCCTGGAAAAAATTCTAAGAAATTCAGAAGAATATAAATACTTTGCCTTTTTGTCTTTTTTTTTCCTATACATACTATGTATGTATATGTGACACATCCTCATAAACACATACACATTTTTTTTTTTCACTTAGTGGTATCACATAAGCATTTTCCTTTCACTAACTTTAAATATTCATACCAAAGTCAAAGTAATGTTTTACTAAAATTTCATTCAGGTTCTTTACAGACTTTAGTCATAAACAATAATTATGAGTAACTGGGCATGACTTGGTAACTTTCATTTCCTGAAACAATGCCATAAGTAGAATTACTGGGACAAGAGCCATGGGCCTGCACTCTCGTGGAGCATTGGCCTACTTTTTCCAGATGTGAAGGTGGACTTCTCTACATCACCAGCACTGCCCTCCTCTGGTTCCTTAGAGAAGGCCAACCTGCACTAAGCCCGTGTCTGTTGGGCTTGCTAGGCCAGATCCCTGGATGCAAGGAAATGCCTGCATACCTTTGCATGCAGAAAGTGGTGTGCACAGCCAATCCTTCCAGCTGGAGGGCAGCCACACTGTTGGTACCTCCATTCCACCCCTCAGTCCCGCCAGCTCTTTCTGTGAGAGAGATAGGGAGTAGCAGACAAGGCCCTGGACTCTGACAAGCTCTCTGAGATGAGTGGCAGTTCAGGTGTGAATGTATAGACCCGTATGTTCAATCTCAGGTGGGGACACATTGGCTGTCCCTCGGAGACCATTTGTAATGTTGCTTCTTTTCTAGACAGAAGAGGATATTTTGCTGAGAAAGGAACTAGAAAAAAACACCACGACTCACCCCGACCAATTCAACTTGTGGTACACCCTGGACAGGCCTCCAGATGGTATGACCCATGTTGCTGTCCCTTATTCTGAGGCAGCTCCCACCCTTGTCTGTTTTGCTTCTAAGGTTTACCCCAAAGGAGATTAATCCTCGGAGTCCCTGGTCTGTATAGGGCATGCAAGAATCTGAGTGGGAGGAGACTGGGAGCTGCAGTTTGTAAGTGGGCACCAAGGGCAGGTGCCAAATACCCCCTTTACACTCCACACACTGCACTAAGTATAGACTGAGCCACAGGCTACTTGAACACCTGCCCTCCACATGTCTGCTTCTTGGGTCTATGGGAACCAGCAGTGCAGACTTCTAAGCTTTTGTAGGGAAGCCTGGCCTCCAGCATCAGGGAAAAATTCAGAACCATCCTTCTCTCCTGCTTTGCTCCATTTCAGGCTGGAAGTACAGCTCCGGCTTTGTCACTGCTGACATGATCAAGGAGCACCTTCCTCCCCCTGGGGAGGCCATACTCATCCTGGTATGCGGCCCACCAGCTCTGATCCAGGAGGCAGCTCACCCCAGCCTGCAGCAGCTTGGCTATACCAAAGACATGTTTTTTACCTATTAACACCTTCCATCCTCCTTAACTGGTCCCTGTCTGTTTCAGAGTGAGTTTGGCTTCACCCTGTTCAACTAGGGTATTTGCAGAGTGCCTTTTCATGTACCACTGGGCATGATGTTCTCTTGGTTGTGGGCCTAAGAAGAGTTCAAGGGGCTGAAGACAAAGTGGTTTTTCAGTTTCCAGGCTTGGAGGCTGGGAAGAAAGCCACTTTCTTCATGGCTTAGTGGAATAAACTGGATTACTCTGCATTTAGCTCACATGTGTGTAAATATGTAGGGAATACACTGGGTAGCCAGAAATTGCCAATGTCAGGTATGGGAATGAGAGGAAGTAGGGGTGTTATCAGAACTGGCAACACAGCAATGGTTGTAGGATATAATTCCAGCAGGATACAAACAAGGTCCCATCAACTCCCACTAACCACTCTCGGACTTTACATTTCTCTGACTTGAAGACAAGACTCTTAAGAGGGCAAAGGCCCTGTGTGTTCTTCCTTCCCATGTGGGACACTTTGAGACAGGAATCAGATTAAAAAGCTGCACGTCAGGGCAGTAAATCCACAGTAGGTGGGCTCCAGGAACCCTTTCCTTACTCCCTAAATTTTCTACAGCAGATGCAGACACAGGGTATATATGCATTTTAGCATCCTCCATCTTGACACTGGGGCATGGTAGGCACAGTTAGAAGTTTCTCAATTTACCATTTCCAGAAGCTGTGCTTCCTACCCCCTCATTCAAACCCAGCTGATACAGGTACTGCTAGTGCCACCTGCTGTTCAGAGCAAGAATAACACACTGCTGTTCTGCTACTTCAGGGGGTAAACCTGCTTCAGGGGGTAAACGCCATTTCATATAACTTCCTAAGAAACCAGTAACAAGCTGCTGGGGTTGTTACTCAATGTGTACAATACGTGCAGGGTTGGGGGGAGTGTAGGGTACAAAAAAAAGAAGAGAGAAATGTGGCTCCAGGGAGCCTTGTTATATGCCTTTGAATCTCACTCACAAGGAGCCAAACTGTCTCAAAAGCAACCTGGGAGGGACATTCCCACTTTGATCTACCTACTTGTGCTCACTCTATCTTTGTGGAATGTCCTACTCAGGGAAAGACAATCTACCCACTTTTGCTACACTGCCCAAACAGTTTGACCTTGAACTCACTCTGTAGACCAAGTCATCTGTGAATTCACATCTTCCTGCCTCAGCTTCCCAACTGTTAATAGCTAGGATATAGGTATATGCCATCAGATTCAGTTGCAAAGCCTTCTCCCATTGGACTCATCCCAACCTCACCAGATGTTTCTTTCCCTAGGCCTTCCACCCTGCTCTCATTTTCCAGCCTAACGGTTTTAATTGGGAGGGGATATTGATTTCATCCTCCAGGGGACATTTGACAAAACCTGGGGACTTTTTCTTTTCTTTTCTAACTAGGGGAGGTGCTGATGACATCTGCAGGGAACAGTAAGGATACTGGCCATTGGGAACCTTATCAGGAAGCAATACTACTAGGACTCACTTAGCCCACACAGACTACAGCAGTTCAGCAGGTTTATGCAGTGAGTACAAATGATGGCAGGATGGCACATAACCTCAAAGTGAGCATCTCAGAGGCAAAGGCAGACAGCACAGAAGGGCAGAGTTGATTTAGAACCAGAAGAAAGCATAGAGTGAAGCAAGGACAAATCAGTGGACTCACAAATGCTGGCAAGATGATGGGAAGGGGCTGGCACACCCATCTGTGGGGACTCTGTGACTAAGGGAGTCAAGCTGAAAGGTGACACGGTGACAGAAGTGGAGAATGTCTGACAGGGACCAAGTAGAACATCATGGGCAGCGATTAGATAATAAGGCTGGAACTAGAACTGTCATGGCCTGGGAGGGAACGACGGTTTAGTGGTGCATCCCTTGGAAATCTACAGAATACTAGCTTATATGAGTTTGAGTTTGAAGACTGTCCACTAGGGGGAGGTGTTTGATCAGACATTGCACTTGAGGCAGGTGAGGAACAAAGTGTATCACCTCACCTTGGTGTCTTGGGATGCAGCTGGATGGAAGCTGCTGGAAGAGTGAGAGAGGAGTACTGGCTCTCAGGGCCAAGCTCCTCGAAGTGGAAGTACATACTTCTATGAAGCAGCCCCAGAGGGTCCCCTGCTCCCAGTTACTTCACCCAGCCACTGCAGAACATTCAGAACAGTTTGTACAAATCTTTTTTTTTTTTTTTGATCCAAGCAGAGGCTTTTACGAAATAATAGCTCATTGCCTTTGCTCTGCATCTCACACCTTACTTTCCTCTCCACAAGAGCGGTCTGCAGTTTGTATATAAAAATACAAAAGGTAGAAAAGCTGTAGTGAAAAGGAAGCATTGATGACACAGAGGAACATGAAGATACCTCTGGACATGTCCCATCCCTCTGCTTTTGCACCTGTCAGCACCTACATTGGAGGTGGCCCACCAGCTCCACCTAGGTTTTGTAGATGGAGGCAAACATTTAGGCTCCACACATGCCTCTCTTAGCCATGAAGAATGTCATCTGCAGTCATCAGCATCAGGGACAGCCAGGTGAGTCATTCAGTACTTGGTCCTGGCTCAGTAGAGTCTGTAAGAACATAGGCAAAGGGGCATTTTACAGTCTGTAGGGCAAGGCTCCCCTGCTGCACCTTCACAAGAAACAGGGACCCTGGGAGTGGCCCATATCCAGCATCGCTGACCTGCAAAGGTATGGTGTGCCAGGGAGCCTGAGCATCGAGTGTTGAGCAGAGAGTAATGTTTAAGATAAAAATGGACCAAGGGTGAAGCTTGGTGTACACAAGTACAATAAACATTTGCCTTTCCTGCACAGTGTCCCAGGTTCAAGTCCCACCGCCACCACCACCACCACCACCACCACCTATACGTACACATAAAACTAAGCCTATTGTCTAGGAGGTAAACCTACTATTTCAAGACTACCAAGATTTTACAGAGACATTTTCCTGCATGAGCCAAGAGACAACACCTGTTGCACTGACATACCAACTCTTCTATTTTGCCTTTAGACAGTTTTCTGTATGTAGCCATTTCTTGCTACCTCTGGTCTCCCCACCTGATTATAAGAGGGCTACCATTAGCCCTGCTTTATAGGTAACCAAAACCAGTCTCAGACAGTGGCACGCCTAAGCTCCTAGAGCAAGTAAAAGGCAAATAAGGACTTGAATCACTCCTACCTTTCCCCAAACTGTTTTTCCCTTGGGATCAAGCTGCCTCCCCATGGACTGATTTGTATTCTTGGGCATGGCAGGCTCTCCTAGTTTGCAGGGTATATCCATGATGTCAGAGGATGGTGGGAATACATGTCTTTCCTGGGCCAAGAAGGCAGGATGGTATTTACTGGGCCAGAAGTGAGTCTGGGCTTTGGTATGGCTAGATGGGTAACCTAGGACTGCTTGGGTACCATCATATCATTACCAGCTCTGAGACCAGAGAAAGGATCCAGCACCTTGCATGTTTAGGCCGACTCTGAAAAAGGTCTGTGAGCCTCTAATGCCATGTAGTGGCTCAGAACTAGCAACAGGCCAATGGAGGAAGTCTTTGGGCTGCTGTGTGCCTCACAGCTGGCTCAAAATCTCATCCACTATCAAGCATCGTCATTTCCTCTCCTGTGGCCATGAATGCCACCATACCAAGCTCACCGGGCTTTGCTAGCCATGTCTCAAGTGAGGGAGTCAGAATCCTACCGTGAGGCGGTGGATATCTTGGGAGAGGAGCCCTATCTGTGTCACGGTGCCTTCGGAAGATGCCATCTGTAAAATGGGCAGCAGCCTGGTCAGCACACAGGGATGAAGCCTATGCTGTGCAGACACAGCGGCATGCAAAGCCCCTTCTACTCCAGGACATTCTTCCCTGGAGGGTGGACATGCTGTGTTCTAGGCCCTGAGCAGTGACAGCTGGTGGGACACATGCAGTTTCAGCTCCTGTACTTGCATGCACACGCTCTGCTGAAGCCACACTCAGCATCAGCACTTAGTGTAGAGAAGAAGGCCACAGGCAGAGGCTTGTCAGTCAAGCTCCTGCACATGTCCAGTGGTTCAGCTCATTCAAGAAGCAAAGAGTAGCAGGGATGAAAGCCTCCAGGTCACTGGACAGAAGGATGATTTCCAGGCACAGGACCCCATATACCAATGCTGTGGCATAAGAGGGCATTTTCCGGAGGCTGCTGCCTCTTCGTGGCACAGAAGCCTCCTTCTCATGCCTTCCTTCTCCTCGGGTACTGCTGGCCTACTCCATCTTCCTTAACTGGAAGCTGCAGGCTTGGAGGCATCAAGGGCAACCCTTTGTAGCAGGGAAAACTCGGGTCCATTAAGGGACTTGGCGTTGCATGAGGCCACACAGATTCAGCAACAATATAAACACATGCAAAGGTCTGAAAACGTGCAGCTCTTCACTGGGGCATAATCAACAGGGCATAAAGCCTGGCTTGACCTGCTCTACAACAGCATTGGCCATTGGTTACCAGAACCAAATAATAGTATTACCACCTGGCAAGCTTGTGCCCATTTCTCTCACTAGCCAGACTTCAGGGGAGGTAGCAGCCTTAGGTAACAGACCATGGCTGCGTCTTCTGTGTATTAAGAGCCAGCTGTACAGTATCTGAGTCAGAATCAGAATGCCATAGTGGGGCCATTGGCCCTGCCCTCACTGCCAGATGGATATAGCACTGCTGTTATTCTCCTGTAGATGAAGCCCACTGGACCCAGAAGGAGTCAAATGCTGGCCAGGCTCAAACTGGAATTTCCTGAGCAGGAGCTCAGACTGGCAGATCACACATCCCTTCCTGGTCAGTCTCTGGCCAGACACAGGCCATCTGGTGAGCCCATTACCAGTTAGTCAGTGTCTAAAGCAAGAGGCCAGCTCTATTTCTGCTCTTCCAGGGGACAGAAGTGAGCAAGATGTGAAAAGCAGAGGCTTGCCAGAAAGGCTATCTGTTCATCTCCCCACTCTTCATTCTGAGGCTCAAGCTGCTGAAACAAAAATCAACCTAGGCTCTGTGTGACAGATGTGACCTCTAGCCAGGGTGTGCGTGACACCCAAGCTGCTTCTAAGCACCACAGAGAGAGAGAGATGAGGCCAAGGCAACAGGGCCACAGACATCCTCTACTAGATGCTCCATCCCCTTGGTAGAACCCTAAACTATAGGCCCTTAAGTGGTATAGTCCATTATCACCCTACCTCTAGGCCACAATAAAATTAAAAATGTTTCACATTTTCTACATAAATATTGTTTTTATTTTTATTATCAGAAAGAAGTTGCTGCCCCACAGTAAGGTACAATCAAATGATGTTTTCACCATGGCCTAAATACCCACTGTTGCCCCTTTGATCTCAGCCAAGACTCTGACCCACAGGCCTAAGGCACTTGAATTCTTCCCTCAGCTGGGGCATAGGAGCAGCGTCTGAGACCTGATCCTCTCAGGATTGCCCAGAGCTGCCTCCGCTCATGTGTTTCCAGGTGAAATATGGATATTAAGAATTACTATGTATAATGTCTTCAGATGATTTCCCCTGAGCCCACACTCTTGGCTATAGTCCCCAAAGCCTGTCCCCTTTGCAGCTGTGTAACTGCATATCCTGGCCATCCTTAGGGTGTGTAGGGAGACCAGCCCAAAGGCACACATTTGCTGTTTTCTGCAGGTCATGCACAAGGATGGGGGTGAAATGCAGTTATATGGTGACACGCGGTGTTACTGTAAGCTCTCCGTGCACAGAAAAGGCAGATGACAGGGGCATCAGCTTATCTGTCCCACCTGGTCCAGCCCATCTAGTTCATGGTTATCAAGGGGACTGAGGCTTCGGTAGACACTGTAGACCCTGTGACTGTCACTGACAGCATCACCGGACTCCATGGGGCAAATGTAATCCGTAGATTCATCAAACTTCTTTTTTCTCATGTTTCCAAAATGTGAAAACCCGAGTTTCCTAGGCTGAAACAGCAAATGCAAGATGATGAGAAGAACCTCCAGGGTCAGTATGCAGGCATGCCTGACAATATATCTGGGAGCTAGCTCAGGAAGAAAGAAATGAAAGTGCTGTGGAAAGCAGGGATCCTGGTGACATGTTCTATACTGAAGCAAGGTCGAGCTGCTCCTCTGAGGCAAGCTCAGCTCACTTTCCCCCAATCACTTCCTATTTCCCAGGATGGACTGAGGGGTGCCCTGGAATGCCACTGTCTGCACTTGAGGTCAAGCACAGGGGACCTGTCTCACATCTGGATCCTGGAGGGCCCTGGGCTGGCCCTTCTTCCTTGCCTGGGTCCCCCCCCCCCCCTTGCTTCTGTTGGACTCCCCCAGACATACTACCTGTCCTACATCCTTAGGGAAGGGAGTGTGAGCAGGAGCTGGACCATAGGCGCCAATGAATGCTTGGGGAAGAGTCCAGCTCAGCCACCAGAGGTTATCTGTGGCCTGCGATAGCTCCAGCCTGAGGATCCTACGACTCAGGCTGGACTTTGTAGGAGAGGCCAGAGAGTGAGAGGGGCTTCGATGACACTAGGCTCAGCTGTGTGCTGGTTACATATAGAACACAACAAAAATGACAAGCTGCTTTGGGAGCACTCCGAGTCCTAGCAAGTCCACTGTGACCAAGACCCCCCGGCACTGTGGTCCACAGATGGGTCAGACTGAAGGGAACCCAGAGCTCGTCTGCTTGGCAGAACTGGTGTGGAGAACAGCTTCCCAAGAAGAGCTACTTCCTGGACATGTCTCCAGCATACAGAAACCTGTGCTGTTCTCCTGGGACTCAGGCCAAGTAGGGAATGGAGCTAATAAAGATGAACAGACTTCAAGAGCAGACTCCTGCAGCAAAAGACAAGCATATCCCTCATCTAGGGCTGCACTCATTGGTTTGGCCCAGGCACTGAACTAACAGATGTTCAGCATAAGGCTCACAAGGCAGGCCACAGGGACCCAACCACAAAGGTTCGGACAGCTCACCCGAACTTTGGCTGTGGTGGTCAGAGGTGTGTAGGCAGGTGAGGCCATTTTATCTCGCTTTTCCTGTTCAGCCTCAGAACCAATCAGGGAGTTGAACTTGGTGGTCAGATGGCGCCTGAGGAGCGTCTTCTGTGGGGGTATATTAAGAAGCATAGCTAGGGTGTCCCCAGTGAAGCGTGGCTCCAGGATCTAAGAAGAAAACACAGACAAACCTAGCCAGTGGTCACTGTAGAGGGAATGGGGGAGGGGGAACAGGAAGTACTTGTTCCTGTGTCTTAAGTGTCTCTGGAACATAGGCTGTATTCTGTATCCCACCCACGCTGCCTCCCCAGCACAAGGCCTGGCTTTGAGCAGACCAGCATGTTTGTTGACTGACTACCTCATCTTCACCAGCTAGCAGAGACCAGGGCCTCTGATAAGGCTGTTTTCCAAGTCTTCTCTGATGGCATCTAGGCCACCACCTCCACCACCTCCACACTTCCCTTCTGCCTTTGACACTTGACAGGGCTAAGTGGTGATAAAGATCCTATCACATCAATCAGGAAATTACACATGGTGACCTCCCCCTCACTTCCCCAACCCCCGTATTCCTCTGGGAACAGGTGGAGCTGCCATGTTCAGGGCTGTTCTCATGCAACCGCCCGACTAACTGGAATCCTCTGGACTGAAGCTGAGGGGGTCGTTGCAGAAGCCATCTTAGTTCTTGCTGTAAGGCACTGTAATGTTCCACCAGAAACTACAGAAATACTTTGAGATTTCAAATTCTGTAAAATGGTCCAGATGAAGAACTTCCTTTTTTCCACTACAATGCCTGGCCCTTACAAAGTATGAGGCTTAGCTTTAATCATCAACCTGACAGTGTAGACTCACCTGGGAGGAGAGGTGAGAGATTGCCTAGATCAGGTTGGCCTTCTGGCATGAGTGTGAGGGATTTTAATCAACTGTGTTAACTGAGGTGGGAAGACCTGTTCTGAATGTGGGTGGTAGCATTTCATGGGCTGGCTTTTGAATGGTGTAAGAGTTAAGAAAGGAACTGAGCAGAAGTATGCATGTGTTCACGCTCTCAACTGCAGATGTCATGTCACCAGTGGCCTCAAGCTCATGCTATTCTCACTGCCCTGCAGTGAGCTAAAATAAACGCTTTCTCCCCTAAGTTGCTTTTGTCAGGGTATTTTTTATCATACTACCATGAGCAGAAACAGGACAGGACAGAAGGGTGTTTTGGGAATACCACAGTTTTGCACAAAGGCATGTGGGCTAGCTCAGAGAGCCACTCACAATGAGGCCACCATGGACACCACTCCCACGAAGGTTTGGTGCATACTCTGCCAGGTCCACGGATCGCAGCCACTCCATTACTCTGTGGTTGGACCACTGCACAACTTCTGAAGGAGAAAGGTTACTCTGTGATGAAGGAGAATAAAGAAGTTAGGCTCCATATGGTCCTCTGTGGGGTCAACACCTCTGGAGAGTCTTGCCTCAGAAGCTTCAACAGAACAGTAGATTCTCAGGCCTTGCAACCCAGGCCATCTGGGCCACTTGCCTGAGAGCCCTAAGACCTAAGAAATCAGTATTTTTTTAATTGTGCTGCACCATCTATACTTAAATATCTGAATCTACCATGCTGTTATACCCTACTTTTCTGGCTAATTCTGGCACCAATAAACAAAGACATATAGTTTTTATTCAGTGATTCAACAGAATTTTAAAGATTCAATTATGAGCCAAGAGTTTTCTAGGGAAAAGTACTCCCTGGCATGGGCAAATGTTCTAAGATCTTGAAGCTGGCTGGGCTTGAGAGATAGTTCAGCAGTGAAGCATGCTTCCTGCTCTTCTAAAGGTTCAGTTCTAGCATCCATGCCAGATAGCTCACAACCATCTCTAATTCC
Organism: Psammomys obesus; assembly: GCF_907164565.1. Lineage (NCBI taxonomy): Eukaryota > Metazoa > Chordata > Mammalia > Rodentia > Muridae > Psammomys > Psammomys obesus. Next base: position 1,885,406 of record NW_026596356.1, on the reverse strand, counting down.
AGTCCCAAGAGATCTGATGAAATCTGGCCTCTGTGGGCACCCATATATGTGTGACAGATACACTGTCTACATACTGAACACATGGCTTTGTGGGCTTCAAAAGGCTCATGACTCACACAGAAGGTGTGTAAGATGTACTTGATGAATAGCAAGGATACAGATAATAGAAGGCAAAGGCAGGCACTTTATATCCCTAAAGAACCAGAGTTAGACCAGTTCTCCACAACACAAGAAGTGGGACATGATCCATAGGCTTTCAGTTTGGGGCCTACCAGGAAGTCCTGCCATTTATAGGATCTTATTAAGTATATCACCCATATGGGGTCCTCTGCATTTGTCTATGCTAGTTCCCCTCTACTAAGGTCCTATGCATCTAGGCTGAGGGCTAGTTACTCTTATACCAGCAAGGAGAATAACCCACTCTCAACTGTCCAGTCCTTTTGGCACCCTGTCTCCTCTGACAACCTGGACCTTGCCTCCTCTGCCTACTTTGACACACTTTCCACAATGCATTTCCTTTGTGCTCTCTTTTATGCCATATCAAATCCTTAGATCATTATGAGTGAGGTGGAGGAACAGAGGTTTAGTGACTGCCATTAGACACAAAGTATGGGCACTAGGGGAGTTATAGTACAGGGAACAGGATCTTAAGTATCATGGTCTATTTTGTGATGATGTCATCCTTATTTTCTCACACGTGATATTTTAGGTGTCCTGACACAGGGCCACCTGGACAGCTAGCACGCTCCCTCACCTCATCAGCAGGCCTCCTATGCAAGCAGTGGGGGTTGAACTTGTTGACATGTAGCACGTGAATAGCACATTTGATGCTGAGATGATGTAGTTGGCTGGTGACTTTTAAGAAGAGTAGATCATTCTGGAAAAGAAAAATTTTGGTTGATGAGCCAGAGTCTAACGTAACAAAAGACCCCAGAAGTTCTTTCTTGACCAAACAAATACACCTCGCACATCTCAGAAAGGTGCTCAGAGACATTTTGGCAGCTTCACTCACCACCATGGATTGTACCTGACATGCCTTATGTAATAACAGTACTATTTCAGGGCCTTAGGAATGTGAGGCAAGGAGGGGAATCAAGTGTAAAATAACTAGCTTGGGGACACCTGGGCTGCGTGCTCACTGGAACAACAGATATATGTAAGGGAAAATCCTCACCACAGTTAGGTATTGCAGCATCCGCCCATCAACTCTTGATTCATGAAATTGGTCTTTGTATTGGGGTAAGCCAATATCATCAAGCCACCCTACAAAAACAGACACATTAGGATTCATGAGAACAGATGACACGAATGCCAAGAGGAAAAGGCAGCAAATGTTCTATTTCCCCCAAAGCATTAGTAATCCATCTGTCTTTCACACATAAGCTGCTGTCTTTGAGGCACACATTCTATGGGAAATTCCTTTGCCCTTCAGAATCACCAGAAACATTCTTCATAAATATATCCCTGTCCTTACGTGTCACCCAAATGTGGTCAAGCAGCGCAGACTTCTCCTCTTGCTTGGCATTGATGGCTTTCACTGCTAAAACCAGCTTCTTCCTATGGAGGGGGTGTTTAATTCCTAGCTCCTGAAAGCAAAAGATGAAGACCACATGTGAAGTTTTAGCAGAAAACTTGGTCCTCAGAGAATGTCATGTCAGGGCAGACATGCTCTCAAGGGTGGTAGTAGCACCTGGGGGTAGATGCACAGCGCACTGGGATGTTACCCTACAGCTTGAGGGAATCTCAGCCTTTCCTGTGCACCCTCTGTGAATATGGAGTAAATGGAGGCCCAGGGACTAATCCCCATGCACTGTTCTGAGGGATAATAGGGACTTCTCCTCATACTCAGCCCTTACCTTTTCCATGTCCTGAGGGGTAGCTGTCAGTAGTGTGTGGCCAGATGTCACCCACTGTCTGGCAAAGATCACATACTGAGCCAGGCCGAAATCCTCCAGCCATGCACATACACGTTCTGTACTCCACTGGGCAAAGGGGGCATTTGCATCACTGGGAAGCAAAGGAAGAGCATGCTTCTGTTATAAGGCACCTCGGGCTTTACAGAGCATAAAGCCTCAAGGGAAAAAAAAAAAAAAAACTTTAAAAAGACCCAACAATGTGAATGACATTCTAGCACAACCCACCCTCTAGAGCCACCTAGACAGCAGGTTTTATGATTCAACTGTAGCTTCTCTAAGCATGAGGCAGCCTGATGATCCTCAAAGGACTGTTTAGTGCACACAGGTCCAGAAACGCAGTATGAACATTTATTATCAAATCATTTTGTCCATAAGACTCAGCAGTCTTTGGGTAATGCTTGGGACACTTGGAAAAGACAGTCCATTCTCTAACAGGAAAAGGGGGGAAATCTAAGCCAAAGATCTTCTCACTTAAAACAATGAATGCCTTATTATAAATGAAATACTAGAGGCATTTCCATTATAATCAGCAGCAAGGCATGTGTGTGAGTGTGTGTGTGACTATCAGTACTTATTAATAACACTGGTAGAGAGATCTACCTAGGTAAGGCTGGATAAAAGTAGTACAGCTTTAGAAAAGTAACAATAAAGAACCCAATTCTTTTCATAGGATACGATTTCCTACCTAGAAACCCAGGAGAGCCAAGTCACTGGAGTACGAAAAACAAAAGTATATGTAGGAAAACAAATATATGTGTTTATACATATGGAAATGAGCACTACATGCAAACGTCAGTTTTCTACATGTTACCCATGCAGATACTATGGCTTTTATTAAAACAATGAAAACTATCCCCACTAAGCCAACTAGAATTATAACCTCTGTCAGAGCTGCCTTAACAAGGGGCATGAACGCTCTTGGCTGTGTATGCTACAGTGAGTTGACACAGCTGCAACACTCAACTGAGCACACTAAAAGAGAGAGAGAAAGACATGAATAAATGAAGGGCTGGGTCATGCTCCTAGACAGGGTGCCTAGGCATTAAAAACCATCCATTCTTAAGGACATAAATGTTTCATTTGAAGTGCGAATGTAATGGCACATTCAAAATCCTAACTGAGTCATGGGGGGAGGGCAGATGAAACAATTTCATATTCAGTTTTAAATATAAATAGGGATGTATTGATCTAGAAGATTAGCTATTCAGAGAGATTCCATTCTAGCAAAGTACAGTTCTCCCCTGATACCTGTGGAGGATAGATTCTAGGAGGCTGCTCCAGCCCCAGTTATAAAAATCCAGTGTTTACGTAGAAACTACACACATCCTCTTAAATACTTTAAATAATGCCCAGATTACTTACCACACCTAATGCAACACAAATGGCATGTGCAGATGTCACATTTTATTGTCAGGGAGTAACAAGGAAAAAGTCTGTGCAGATTCAGTACCATTTGTGTAACCATTTGGTTGACTCTATAGACACAGGAGTCCGGTAGACACAGGAGACCTAGGGGCCAGCTGCACCCCTAATATGCAGGAATGATTTTGAAGACTTTTTGAACACCTGGTTAAACTGGGAATTCCTTAAAGGGCCAGAAAGAAGCTAGCATTCTAGAATAAATACTGGTATAAGTACTGAACACTCCTCACTTAGAGCTTGGGTTTCAATAGGGCTCAAACAGGTAGGTTTTATAAGTCTAGGTTGGAGTATTCTCTGTATAAAAAATATAAAACTTGAATACAAAATTGGGAAATATTTGGAATGAGAAAACACTGTAAACAATTACAAATTTAACATGAAACTTCACACACACATAAAGTTCAAAAAATTTAAATCAATTCCTAGCTATAGCTCTGTAGCACTTTTCCAGCCTCACATGTTAGGTGTGTATTTTGACCAAAGCTCTGTAATACTCTACGAGAACAGGACTTCACTCAGGCTGCTTTCTAGCTTGATTACTAATACATGCGTATTTTTGTTTTTATTTTTGAGACAGGGCCTAGTGCAGCTTGGACTGACCTCAGAATTGATATGTAGCTAAGGGTGACCCTGAACTTCTGAACCTTCTGCCTCCTCCAACTCAGGCCTGCTGAGATTACAGGTGTGTACCACCATGCCCACTGTGTACGGTGCTGGGGATCGTATGCAGGACAGTATGCATGCTAGGCAAGTGCTCTAGGCGCGGCTCCATCACCAGTTCTCTAAAGCAGCATCGGGTCCACCATTTACAACTGGCACTGACGTGCATTTTCAGAATCAGTGGTGCCATTTCAGAATATTTCTATTAAGTAACATGGGAGTGGTAGGTAATACCACACAGTAGAGGGTTCCCAGTGTGGCAGCCAGTTCATGGTGTGTTTGTTGTCTGTGTTCTTCCAGCAGGAGAACACAAGATTTATGCTGCTTTTGTTGATGCCATACCTTTTTACAGTGAGCTCACACGATACACTTTATATGAATATTAACTTCTCTCCACCACTTTTTTTTTTCTTTATTTTTTTATTAGTTACATTGTATTAACTCTGTATCCCAGCTGTATCCTGCTCCCTCATTCCCTCCCAAGCCCTCCCTCCCTCCCTCCCTCCCTCATCTCCTCCCTGCCCCTTTCCAAGTCCACTGATAGGGGAGGACCTCCTCCCCTTTCACCTGACCCTGGTTTATCAGGTATCTTCAGGACTGGCTGCAAAGTCCTCCTCTGTGGCCTAGCAGGACTGCTCCTCCCTTGGGGTGGGTGGGGAGGTCAAAAGGCCTGCCATTGAGTTCCTGTCAGAATAGTCCCTGTTCCCCTTACTATGGGAAACCAATTGGTTACTGAGCTACCACAGGCTTCATCTGAGCAGAGGTTCTAGTTTATATCCATACATGGTCCTTGGTGGAGTGTCAGTCTCAGAAAAGACCCCTGTGCCCAGATATATTTGGTCCTTTTGATGCTCCTATCTTTTCCACATCATACAAACTCCCCCTTCTTTCATATGGTTCCCTGCACTCTGCCGAAGGTTTGGTTATGAGTCTTAGTATCTGCTTTGATACACTGCTAGGTAGAGTCTTTCAGGGACCCTCTGAGGTAGGCTCCTGTCCTGTTACTTGTTTTCTCCCATGTCCAATGTACCTCCCATTTGTCTTTCTAAGTGAGGATTGATCATCTTACTCCAGGTCCTCTTTCTTGTTTATCTTCTTTAGGTGTATAGATTTCATTATGTTTATCATATCTTATAGGACTATATGAGTGAGTATATACCATGGTTGTCTTTCTCCTTCTGGGATACCTCACTCAGAATGATCTTTTTTAGATCCCACCATTTGCCTGCAAATTTCATGATTTCCTCGTTTTTAATTGCTGAGTAGTATTCCATTGTGTAAAAATACCACAATTTTTGTATCCATTCCTCAACTGAGGGACATCTGGGTTATTTCCAGGTTCTGGCTATTATCTCCACCACTTCTATATGACATTAATCTCCTGCCTTTACCTCTTCTGATATAATCTGCATTCTGGCTTTTAATTTGTCTTGTTTTATTTTAGTGCTTTGTGTTTTGAGATAACCACACCCATCCTGTGGTTCATGCTGGCCTTGAATTCTTGGAAATACAACTTTCGAATGCTGGCACTATAAATATGAACCCCCATACCCAGCTTTTTAATGTGCTGTTTCTGCATGCACATATGTGCATACAGGCGTGTGTGTTGCACTCATCTGTGGGCATATGCATGTGTACATACATGTGTGTGTACACGTTTGGACCCCATAAGTCAATACTAGGTGTCTTTTATCATTCTCTACCTTCTATTTTGAGTTAGGGCCTCTCACTGAGTCCTGAGCTCACCAACTGGCTAGACAGACTGGCCACCAAGCTCCAAGGAACTGTGCATCTCCAGTCGCCTCCCCGGGCTAGGGTTCCAGGCAGACATGTGCCACCACACTAGGCTGTTCCCAGGCTGTGGGGATCTCAGCCCGAGTCTCATGCTTGCACAGTGGAACTTCACTGGCCGAGTCACATCCTCAGCCCTAGACTCTTTTTTTTTTTTTTTATTAATTACACTTTATTCATTTTGTATCCCCCCATAAGCCCCTCCCTCCTCCCCTCCCGATCCCACCCTCCCTCCCCTTTCTGCATGCATGCCACTCCCCAAGTCCACTGATAGGGGAGGTTCTCCTCTCCTTTCTGATCTTAGTCTGTCAGTTCTCATCAAAAGTGGCTGCATTGTCCTCCACCGTGGCCTGGTAAGGCTGCTCCCCCCTCAGGGGGAGGTGATCAAAGATGTGAAGAGGTTTTAATTTCATTCTCTCTCTTTCTGGAAACTGGGGAAAACATTCTATACATCAGAGAGATATTTCCCTTCTGAAAGAGAGAAGTAAGTGCCTCTGAGATTATAATTTGAAAGCTCCTGTCCTGTGGACGTTTCAAGGCAATCCAGATACAGCTATGTCTCCATCTTTATGGTTTTCCCACTCATTCCTTTGTACATCTCCTCCTACTCATGCTTTTTGTCGTATAGTGTCAGACCTAGCACCTCCACATCTATCTATATTCTGTTCCCTCAAAAAACAACAAAGAAGCCAACAGACCTCATTATGCATAAATATAAAATTACATTTATCAAAGTATCACTATCAGAAGTAGAATTCTGGTACAAGCCCCAAGCTGTCTTACCATAAATGGCAGACATGGCTTAACCTTAATATGCAGAGAGTGGATAGAAATCTGTAACAAATATTAAGTAAAGCTGGCCCATAATACAGAAAATTCACAAACTCAACTAAGATATATGAAAAGTGAACTGACAAAACCTATAAGCTTGTGGAGGTCTGTGAGAGTAGAGAAAAAAGTTGAATACATAATTTTGGTAAGGCTATGGTGGCAACAGCCTCTCTGTGTATAGTGTGCTACAGGATATAAATCAATAAGACCTTACTTACCTGGAGGAATGAAACAATAAAATTTGTTTTTTTCTGTGATCTGAATTTTTCTATAAAACATTATCAAAATACAAAATACTTAATTTTCATTAAAAAAAAGAACTGGGGCTGAGAGCTCTCAAGAGCCGAGTACTTTCTTCACAAGAATATTAGTGGCAAATGTTTCTAAAAGATTATGCATTAAATATCTATGAATTATATGCCAGAGGGCATTGGCATATAATTATATTCTCCTTAAGGGTAATAACAGTCTTCCTCCCCCATGGGCATTATTAAGATAAACAAAACTAGCTCAGCAGAATCTCCTCATTCTTCTTCCCTTCATGAACCTCTGTCATGGTTGAGAAAGCACAAAGACATGCAGCAAGTCAGCCTTGAGCACTACAGCTCCTTCCTTTTTTTTTTTTTTTTTTTAATTTGAGACAGGGTGTACTCCCTGTAGCCTTGGCTGTCCTGGACTAACTTTGTAGATCAGGCTGGCCTCGAACTCACAGAGATCCTCCAGCCTCTGCCTCCCTACAGCTCCTTCCTTAGGCACACAGAGTCCCTGACATTGCTACCCCAGGCCCTGGAGTGACAGGAGCACAGCATACTGGCTAGGGAAATGCCTGCTGGTCTTAGAAATGTTCTTCACCCTGGTACAAGGATTCCTCCTCTATACTCACTACCTAGAGACACAGCCAGAGGTTCTAGTTTATCTCCATCAATGGTCCTTGGTTGACAGATGTTGCCCATGGCACTTCAGTGTCCAAGTGGGTTCCATAGTAATGGGAACAGGGACTGTCTCTGACATGAACTGATTGGCCTGCTCTTTGATCACCTCCCCCTGGGGGGGAGCAACCTTACCAGGCCACAGAGGAAGACAGTGCAGCTACTCCTGATGAGACCTGATAGACTAGGATCAGAAGGAAGGAGAGGAAGACCTCCCCTATCAGTGAACTTGGGGAGGGGCATGTGTGCAAAGAGGGGAGAGAGGATGGGATTGGGAGGAGAGGAGGGAGGGGACCACGGGGGGATACAAAGTGAATAAAGTGTAATTAATAAAAATTAAAATAAAAATGGAAAAAAAAAGACATAGCCAGAATTTGACCAAAGACCTCTCACTGAAGTTTACTGTACCTTTTCATTCTCATCTCTGAAAACCCAGAAACAAATGTCTAAATTAAAAAAAAAAAATTGCTTGGCAAATGACAATATCTAATAATAAAATGTACAGGTAAGCTTTCTTTGGCTCTAAATTGATTGACAACCTTTTAGATTGTGACTTTAGATTTCCTTGCCCCCACAAAGGCTGGTATTTACTGAGGATATACATCAATGATCAGAAGGATCAGCACCTCCCTCCTCCTTTGATCATGCATTATAATACAAGTGTGAGGATATCCATCAGTGCAGAGGTAAATATGAGACGGTCCAATGTCTCCAAATACTATGAGGATCTGGCAAAGCCTTGAAATTTGCGGGTGGCAATAAGTTAAGGATCTCTTTCTGGGGGTGGGAGAGAAAAAGGCATGGCAGGTCTGTGAACAACAGAACACGTTTCAGGAAATGCTCTTTTCTCTTAACTGGAAAACTGTTATTTCTGAGAACTGGTATTTGCATTGTGAGCATTTCCTGAACCTCCTTCCCTGGTGTGTGACAATCATCCTAAGGGCAAACAAGAGAATTCATTTCATTTCGGTTAGATTTTAAGTAGCACATTCTAACCAAAGCTGGCTCTGAAAAAATCAAGCTTCCAGAGATTCTGATGGAGGTGCTTATGTCACAGGGGCTACTGATATGGAAAGGAGTTTCACCACACTTGAGCAACGATCCACAATGCAGGTTTGTGGAAGACAATCTCTCAGAACAGGGAAAGCAAAAGAAGGAGAGTCAGAAGAATAATGGGACCCTGTCCGTTAGGGACACCTCCAAATAAATTTGCTATTTTGTGTCTGTGTCTTTTTAAATGTTTTCCTTTTTAACTAGGGCGTATGAAACTCAGCATTTGATGCCCATGCCACTCATGCTTTAGCGGCCTCCTTCAGTTACCACCTTTCAGTGCAACTTGCCACAGTGCAGTTAGGAGGGATACTGGGAGGTGCAGGCTGCCCTAAGAGCCTCCTCGGAGCCTGCAGGAGGACGACACTGGCCCAGAGGCAGGTAAGAAAGCATGCTCTCTTTCCCAAAAGAGACAAGAGGATGTTGACCCTTGAGTGGTAGGTGGCTGATGCCTGGGTTAAACGAGCTGTAGCTCAAATAATTCTAGTTATTTAGCAAAATACTTAGTTTCAATCCCCACTTCACAAATGGGGAGTAGAGGCTTCCAGTTAGGTGGTTATTGAACGGAGATTCTGACCCAGCTTTGGGATTTTAGAATCTGCTCTGGCTTCACAGGAGCTTCATAACACAGTGTGAAAGGCTGAGAATGAGTGATAGAGGAGCAGAGCCATTAACAGCCCTTCTGATGGTCAATACCATCAGCCTGACAGGAGACAAGTCTCTGGGCACTTCTGTGAGACAGTTTCTAGTTGGGTTCATTGAGGCAGTTAAGACCCATCCTCACTTTACACAGCATCATCCCATCAGCTGGGGTCCCAGGCTAGATAACAAGGAGGGAGAGAGCTGAACACCAGCATTTGTCTCATCTCTTTCTGCTTCCTGAAGATGCGAGCAGCCACCTCAAGTTCCTGTCACCATGCCTTCTGCATCACGATGGGCTTTAAACCAGAATAATCTCTTCCTTCCTCAGATTGCTTTTGTCAGGCTTGGTGTTATTCTGTTTGTTTATAAAAACTAGACATAAAAACTAACATAGCCTTCCTACCCCAACTGTGTCTAGCTGCAAGGAGTCTTGTGCCTTGCCTCAGCACCTGGGAGTGTGAGCGTATCCACCAATATCAGGCAGACAAGTTCTGTATGAAAGACTCCTGCCTTTAGCCTGTGAGGCTGTGGGGCACCCAGCCCTGCTTGCACTACATCCTGGCCAGGATTTCGCAAAGCTCTTTGCAGATGGGCTGGATGGAACCTTACCATTTCTGTCCTTTGGTGTCCCTGGTCCTAGAAAGTCTTGGCCCTGCGGTCGCCCGGAGCCCACCTCGTCGAAACTCTGCCATCCCTGGTGCATCAGTGTTGAAGTTTCCTGACTGAGTTCTTCGGATTCTGCATGGAGAGAAATCCACAGAGACTGTGAGGCGCTAGGCAGGACAAGCTCAGGGCTCTGGGCAATGCCCTTCCCAGCCGCTTTCCTGAAGGCCAGGAAGATGACCCATAGCAGTGCTGCCACTATACTCTAGATTCAACATTAAGCCTAACTCTGGGATCTGGGCCACTCCTCATAGGATCAAAGTGAAGGCTGATGCCTTTGAGGAGACTCCAGTTCTGCCTCTGCTTCGAATAAATCAGCTGAACTAGCACGTACCTGACTTTGGTCTTTAAAAGATTATATGAGATACAGACTGGCTCCTATGAAAGAAGAACATACTTTTTAGAAGCCCAGCTAGTGTAATGTGCCAAGAATGGGAGCAGGGACATGGGGCAGAGAATGCCTAGAATGGAACACACACAGCAAGTACTCCTCAAGCTACACTTGAGGAGTATCTGTCATACTTCTCTGAGTCCTGAAAAATAGCTCACATTCTTCTTTCTGAATGTGACTATTCTGTGTTTGCAGATATGTAAACATGTGATGGAGCAGAGACTCATACAGTATTATCTGCGTGGTCTAAACACACAATCACAACCATTACCACCAACTCACTTTCCCCAGAATTTCTTGATGCCTTTGGGGCTCCGTTTGCCGTCTGGTGTTAGGGGAGACTGGGGGCTTGACTCAGTACCAGACGAAGCAGACGAGAGTTCATTGGCCACCACTACATCTTCCCAAACACCTTCTGTGTCTCCTAAGGTGGACAGGGTGAAAAGGCCCGTGAATGAGTGGGAGAGGGTGCCTTCAGAACCCCACCCTACACCTGAGCTATCCTGTGAGAGAACCCAGAGCACTCTTCCCAGTGCTGTCTTTAGAACTGAGCTTCACACTAAGATATCGGCAGCTAAAACAGTTTGAGAACACCTACAGGGACTCCTGCTAAGAACTACTGAAGCCAGTGTTTTCAATCTGAGTGATTTAGTGTCTTCAAATTCTGAGGCTTTGGAGTCCAAGCAACTGTACACTATTCCAACAAGGAGCTTGCTATTTAGTCAGAGGGAGACTTTGGAATGTGGGAAGGACATCAGACATGGGAAACAAAGGTATTCTCATATTGTACCTTACCTGGAACAGGCACAGTACCTAATATGGGAGCACTGACACTCCAGCCGCGATCTCCAGCAACCCAGAAGCAGAGAAGCCACATGAAGAAGCAAGAGAGGCCAAAGTCCAGCCCAACAGTAACGGAGATGCAAAGAAATAAAAAGTATCACCGAGCAAAAAACTCAAACAGAAAGGAGAGCAACCCCACAAAGGACAAGGGAAAGGGAGACCAAGCCTGGCCCACAGGGTCAGCATGCTGACGCACCCTCAGGCAGTGAGGGTGGAGGTCAGCAGTGGTGGTGGGGGACATTCTAAGCCACAGGCAGACCCTGCACAGATGTCAGCACTCACTCCACTGACTCAAAGCAATCTGCATATAACTGAACACAGTTATTTAAGGGTTTATTTGGAGCTGGGGAAGCCCAGGGCAGAATGATATTCAAGAAATAAAGCATCAGGTGACCCAGGCAACAGCCAGGTGGAGGAGTTAGGGGTAGGTAGGGAGAACTCTGTGAACACCAAAGCATTCCCTCCTGGGCTGCACCCAGTCCTCTGCCGCTGACCATATTTGCCTTGGGAGTGTGTACTGTCATCTTAGTGGTAACATGGGCTGCATCAAAGGCAAATGCAGGAGAAGACCAGGATGACAGAGGAAGGAAGCAGGAGATGAGGAGTAAATGGAGCTGTGGGGGATGGGCGTTGCAATGGTGAGAGGACAGGCAGGGATTCAAGGAAGAATGGGCACAGAGGAGAAGAGAGGTTCACTAACTTGGGAAGCAGCTAATCCACACAGGGGATCTTTAAAAGTGGGGCCGCTGTGGGACACAGCTTGCCCAGGGACAATCTCCACCATTCTTAATTGTTGGCTGCACTTAGAGCTATAGTGACCAAAGGTGTTAGGGACACTGTTCCTGAGGCCACCACCCCAGGTGCTGGACACTCACTCAGCTTCATCAGGCTGCCCCCTGAAGAGTCAAGCGGGGGGGAGGCAGTGGGAGGAGACTTGGCAGCTTCTCCATTGGGCGTGGCTCCTGAGAGCTTCCCAGGTAATGTAGGGTATTTCTGCTCTGCCAGGAAAGAGCTGTCCTATTGAAAGGGGAGAGTGGGAAAGTTGCCAAATTAACCCTCAGACATCAGCTCAAATCAGTGAGGAAATCTTTGTGAGTACAGACCCTTTCTGCAAGAGTCACTTTTCACTTAGTTTGACTCAAAGATCCTTCCAAGAGCACTTCTCCTCGTGCAGGAGAAAGGTAAACATTTACCCACACGGTGACACAGAAATGGCATCAAGCCCAAATCCAGAGATGACTCTAACTGCTCTCAAAAGGGATCCCTGTGGCATTTGTTAGAGTCATGAATTCTCCCTGGGTTCTTCAAAAACATAGTTTGCTAGCTAGGATTTTTGTTAAACCCGGGGGAGAGGAGAACAAGGGTAGTCTGGTCCAGGATTCCCTGCTCTCCCTATCCTTGCTTTCCTGTGTCAGGACACAGAAACTTTTGCTAAGTAAAACCCTTATTCAGACCAAACCAAGGCAGATCTGTACAAGTGCTTTAGTGTAAGCCAGATTGTACTGACCATGGGTGATAAAAGGCCATGCTACAGCAGTGATATTAGAATGTATAGGAACTTGGAATCATTCTTTTTGAGGTACCACTTTGATGCAAAAACCCCGTGGTTGGGTAATGGCTAAACAGAAATCCCATGAAGCTGATTTAAAGAGAAAGATAGCACTTATTTTGCCAAGAAGTATGTAAAGATCACTAACGCTACAAACCTGAGAAAAACAGGTAGAACACATTGCAAATGTGAGGATAAAGAGAAAATAAGATGACATCACTGAGAGACTCAACCATGGATCACTTGATTGGATCCAGGAAAAAAAGTAATATGAGAGGCAGAACCAATTTAAAAACTGGCAAGTCAGAAAGGGACCGGATGACTGCCAAGACCAAGACACCTTTTAAAGCTTCATTCACTGAAAGTCAAGTGTTCCGTACATTTCTGAATTCAGTTTGCTTCTGTGTCCTAGGAACTGTTTGAAATTCAGTTCATTCACTGTACACTGACAAGAGCCTCCACAGATGAGCTCAGAAATGACAAATATGGAAATAGAAGATAAGTTTGTTTAAAGAAATCCATGAGTAGACATGCCAGAACCTCCAGACATGAAGATCATGACATCTTCCAGCTTGTGATGACCTGCAGGGCCGAGAGGTCAGACATGACCAAACATGTGGACCAGCCCAGCAGCTTCCCAGTGCTAGCTCATCCACTGGCAGCTGCCTCACACTCACCTGAGGCACTATGAAAACCAACACCAACTTGCAGGCTCCTCCCTGGCCCTGTGAATCGAGCCCTCTGAAAATGAATCCACTTCAGGAGTTTTAACAAGCGTCTTGGATTATTCCGACACTCAGTCAGATTCAGACCATGGGAAAGGAGTAGTCAAAACAGAATTGTGGGCTGGAAGGATGGCTCTGCATGTAATGGAGCTAGCTACGCAAGCCCAATGACCCAGTTTCAAATCCTGGAACCCACATAAAAAGCCAGATGTGGTGGCATCCAGCACTTCTATGATGAGATGAGGTAGAGACAGGAGAATCATCTGGAAGCTTTTAGGTCAGTCAGCTAGCCTGGAGTGAGGAGGGCAGCAAGAGAAGCAACAAGAAAGATCCTGCTTCAGTGAGGGATAAGGTGAAAAACCACCACCCTAAGTTGACCTCTGATGCGTGTGCTCGCAAAGACACAATAAAATAGTTGTTTTTATTCTAGAGAATCAAAGTTTAAGTTTAGAAAATCAAAGAGCCTGACACCAAGTTCCACTTCCATAAGAAATAAGGACTCTCAATATTTTTTTGTTGTTGTTGTTAAATTACTATATAAGATCCCCCAGGACACTACATAGATCTGCCAGGGTAGCAGAAAGACCCTCACCATGATCTCTGAAGAGCTTAGGTACAAAGAGAATATGTCCTGATTCAAGTGAGGCCGCAGACCAATAAGGAACAGAGGGCAACGGAGTGGGCTCTCTGAGCTCTGCTTCAGCCAAGACGCAAAGCTGAGGGAATGACTCATTGTGGAGAAAGAAGTGCCATGTCAAGGCAGGACAAGGAAGAGACAGGAATACCTAACCCTAGTCCTGTTTCCTATCCTCAAGAATAACCCCAGCTGTGAGGAGCCAAAGAGCAGGGCAGAACCTATTACCCAGCTGCTTTCAAT
>NW_026596356.1:1851928-1871107 GCF_907164565.1 Psammomys obesus | reverse complement strand
ATAACAATTCCTCCCCTGAGCTAAATGAAAAATAATATGCACAGAGACCAGGAAAGAGCAAACAGAGATACAGAAAACGTAACAAGTCAGGTCCAAGTGGGACAGCAATCAAGAAAAACAGACCCTAGATCCAGAAAAGCACATCACAGGCTGCATCTTGATTCTAGAGTGGTGGGAGTGGGTGAGACTGGTTCATTCCACAGAAGACCATGTCAGGGGTGCAAAGTCTGAGGAACTCAGGAGATACGGCTAGCAGTCAGAATGCAAGGGTGACTACAACATAAGGAACTGAGACTCAGGCCTAAAAAGCCTTAGTTTAAGTCAAAGCACCAGTAAGAAGATGTTGCGGGAAAATTACTGTACCTGTGGAATGCTGCTGGGATGAGGTAGCGCATATGTGGAGGGAAGAGGTGGTCATGTTGAGCTAAGGGGCATTTCTTAAGGTTGTAATTATGATCTAAGGTATGGGAGCGCTAGCTTCAACCTGGAAGATGCACCCTCTGGACGCAGCCCTGCACCCTCATCTTCCACAGTAAGCAGCTCTGTGTCTGAAAGCATGAATGTGAACCAGCTGCATCCCCAAAGGAGGAGGTGGCCACTTACATCTGTTACTTAGAGACAAGTATGAATGGCTTCTTGGAAGCTGAGGCTGAAAGAGTGATGTCTGGGCCTCAGATTTGCCAAGGGGCCACAAGACAGAAGAGACTGATAAAAGAACAGGCAGAAGACATTTTCTTACAATCCCCATGGCCTGACTAAACACAGCACTGACTGCCATAAATACAGAAGTGAAGAGAAGCCCTTTCCTGATAGATATGAAAGTACTGATGAGGTCTTTCTTCTGCAAAGAGTTAGAAGAATAGAAATGTTCCATTCTGCCACAGTGGTATGAAAATATGAACAGCCTTCTCAGGGCACATGCAGTGAAGCCTCATGTCTCCTTTGGAAGGCAGAAGAGACAGAAGGGCCATGCACACTCTTACATGGTGGCTGGGTGGGGCTGACACTAATTATACAAAGATTCAGATTACCATGAGCTCAGTTTTAGTCTACCAGCCTATGACTATAATCATCTGCCTCTACAGGATTGAAGGAGAAAGAGTTCTAACGGAGTTTTTATAACACAACATGTTCCCTGAAGATAGACTGAGTGCACACCTGTGTTTTTAACAGTGGTATCTCAGCACAGAAGAGGAGTCTTGCCAACATTCTTCTGTGCAGAGGTTACAGCACCTTCTACCCAGTAACTAAGCCTAGCCTTCTTTAACGATTAGTTTCTCTGAGCCTACAAGGCAGAAGTGATTAAAATAATAAAACAGACAAGAGCAGAGGAAGTGCATTATGCATACAACTACATAATAATGACATTTCCCCTTTCCTCATTCTTTAACTCTTACAGTTAACATAGTTTAAGGCTACAAGAGCTAACATACTCTAACAAACATTAGACCCAGGGATAGATGATAAGGACATAAAAATATGTACCTTGAGCTCTCCTATCAGGGACAGCTGGTTCCCATCAACACACTATGGAGTGACAAGAAGGATTCAAGCATGAGGAGAAAAAGAGAGCTGCATTAGTCACAATCAGCAGCTCAGAACCACCTTCCTGCTTACATCTGATACATGGAGATGTAAGTACTCTATCCATGTCAGATGACCACCACCCACAGCAAGAAACAGGCCACTGTCTAGCCAGTAAACAGATACCCTGGGCAATTGCCAGCACTCTGACTCATGGAGCAAGAGGCACGTGGCTGGGGGTTGTTTCCTGGCAACTCCAACTTCCGTGGATCTCCAGCATGTCACTCTGATGGAGATCAGGGGACAGTATGAAGCATAACTCACCGAGGCTCAATCACGGCAAGACTGTACTTAGTCACCGCTAAACTTAAAGCCTTCATTGTCCCCTCTAACACTGGGCCCAGTCACACAGTCAAGCCCATCCCCACACAGGGGGACACAAAGCCCTCCTCAGATCTTTCTAGACTTCATTTTAATCTACCCCTTTAATCTATCCCACATGGTACTCCTGATATCACTCCCTTTACCTACATTACTCCTTCATTCAGAATCTGTGCAGAGATCCCAGCTATACTGGGGAGACAAGGCCAGAATCCATGATCTTCTGTGGCTTTGATGTGGCATATGGTTTTGACCTTGCTGTTCCTTCTCTAGGATTTCCCAAAACCTGCCTGTGCCTACCCAAACAGCCCAGCACTGGACCTAAAGAGTAACTCAGTATTGGCACAGCTGGTTAAGGAGCTGACCTTATCCCCAGATTCACGTCTCAAGTCTTCCAGACTACAGGAAAGTTTCTTCTGAGCCCTGGATAAATAAAGAAAGGAATCACAGTGACCATGGAAAAAGAGTCACTCGGTGTCATTCATGCATAGGGCATGTTAGATGCTTAACCAGCAGCCTGCCTTAGGCTAGGAGTAAAGGTCAGAGAGAATCATCCTTATATAAATTAAGACCTCAGGAGGGCGGGGCGCCTGGCCCAACAGTGTGTGGTACTGATAAGCGATGACTACTGAGTTTCCCTGTGGAAGCCCAGTATCCGAAGAGTCAGGGTGGAGGAAAAGTGCTCATGCTGCCTTGTCTTAAAATCCAAACGTAATTTGAGTAGGAAGCTGCAAGTGCCTCCTTTGAGAGGAGGGAAGCACACCGCCATCCATTGCTTGAAGCACGGCCTAGATCCTCCAACCCTCCATTTTGGCACTACCTATTCAGAGCAGTCAGCTCAGGGGACCCATCTCTTCATAGGGGCCATTCTGCTGAGGACATTAAATGCACAGAGAGGGGATGGTGCTACCAGTGGCTGGAGAGGAAATGGAGGGATTATAGCTAATGAGCCCCTTGGCTAGGTCTATCCTCAGTGTTAGTGACTTTAGCCTATGGGTGAGGAAACCCCTCAGTAGCCAGGAGAGGTTGGCTTGACACTGTGCCCAGGGCCTTGTGGCTATGCTCGCCACACCTGCCCAGTCACCATCTACCTTGTGAGCCCCCAGATGAAGGAAACATTCAATTCTCCTACCTGGTCTCCAATGATTTCTGTGGCAAAGGAGGTGGTCCTGGGGTGGGAGAGCTGCATCGTGAGGATACCTGTTTCACAAACAAAAGAGCAGCAATGAAAGGCAGTTACCATTTGATAACCAAACTTTCCCACTGATGACTCCACTGAGAACAACATTTCTGCCCCTGGCTATAGCCATGGTGGGTATATCCATATGGATGCTTTGGTCTTTCAAAAAAATCTTCATTAGGAATCAAGTAATACATCAAGCCCTTTCTGAGAGACAATACTCATACCAAGTCACTAGAGTCAAACCACACTCTGTCCCTAAGTCTTACATCTTATACCTAAGTCCAGATCCTAGCAGTAGACTCCCACGCCTTGGGGGCCGTCACTGCCTCTGTCCTTCTGTAGCTTGTCTTTTATCTTTTCATTCAGTGGGTCACTACCTCACACTACCAAAACACTCCCCTTGGCTTAAGTGATCCAGAAGTCAAATTTTGTGACTCTAAGGAGAGAACCCTCATGATAAAGTAACTCAGCAAATGTCCACACCATCTATTGCCTGCCAACGCTGTATCAGGAATGAAGCATAGCCCACACCAGGAGGCAGATTAATAAGCAAGAATAAAGAAACCATGCCACCTCTCTGTGGCACTGACACCAAGAACATAACATGGGAAGTGGAGAGGGACTTTCCTCTCCATGGGCAGTGTGTGACATGGCTTCAGAGGGGACAGCACTGGGGCTGTGCCTTGAGAAGTGAGAAGGAAAGAAAAGAAACGTCGTCTCAGGGTGAGCTGGAGACAATGAGGGTGACTGGTCTGTCTTCACTGTTGCACTGACCACAGATCCCTGTCTTTTCCCTCAGGCCTTTATGGTTTTCTCAGGGAAAATCTTTAACATCATAGCACAAGTATTAAAAACCTGATTTTGCTGGTTAGACAGACCTGGGTTCAAGTCCTGTTCTGCTAGCTACCTGTAGTGTAGTCTAGAGTATATTACTCACCCTTTCTGAATCTCAGCCTTATTGTAGTAAAGTAAGAGCCCATAGAGGTGTTATGAGAACTGAGCCATGCACACTGTTCATGTCAGTGACCACCAGAAAAGCTGAGTAAGTCCTAATTACTGCTCAGATGTAACTACCAGTAACATAATGTACTTTCACTGAGTAATGGGGCAGGGTATATCACGGGGTGACATTTGGTCCTCCCTTAAAGAATGATTAAGCTGGACTGTTAGACAATCATTTTCAGTTTGATCTTTCGAGAGCTCATGAATCTTTTGGCCCCAGTGCAGCCCCCACCCCCTCAGGCCTCTATCTCTGAACTTGTTTGTTCATCTGTGTTTAACCACATTCCAGAGGGTGATACAATAGGGCCAGATTTTAAAGCAAAGAGGGTACGTGCTGGTTAGAGGGGGCTGACGGAGGCATGTGTAAGGCAGGGGTGCCTATGTCTCTCTACATGGTCAAGATGGACTCACTCAGTTCATCAAGTATGTTGAAGTCCATTAAGATAAGCCATGACTGCAGATCTTGGAGAAGCCTTGGTAAATAAAACAAACAGCACCCTTGTTCTGTATTTCATGCCAAAGAGGAAAGATAAACAGAAAGCCAATTAAAGAGGAAAAGTCTTGCCCTGAAGAGTTCTAGTGACCACCATGCTGTCCCTAGGTGGAGCTCAGGCCTGAGCTGGGTCCTTGCTCCCTGAACCTTTGCCAAAGCTTGAGGACTTCATCCCTTGGACTGAAGTATTTATCAGTTAAGATGCATAATGAAAAGGTGTCTGCCAGATGCCTCTCCAATGGCAACTGAACCTACATTATGGGAGGAAGTACAGTACCTCTTGCTTCAATACTTCCTCTGGACTTTTATTCATGGCATTCCATTTTCTGAAGCTTCCCTCTGCTTCATCTTCATTGATTGAGAGCGTTCTCTCTGATGGCCCTGGAAATATTAAAGCAGTAGTGGTAAGTCACTATTGTGAGACTTGCTCAAAAACTCATACAATGAAACCCTAATGGTGTTTGATCTTCATTAACAAATTCTAAAAAGGATTGCTTCAGCTTAGGGGTGTTACTCTACCCTGTCTCAAAACCAAGAAAGACTAAGACATATGTAAAGACATATGGATATGGAATGTCCATCCCAGGCTTTGTGTTTGGTTTTGGGAGCCTGTGAGGCTTTTCAGAGGTGAGCCTTAGGGGTCACCACTCAGCCCATTTCTGACCAGTCTTTCCACTTCTTGGCCAACCAGAATACAAGGAGTCAGTGCTATGCCATGGCACACTGCATCTTCAAACTGTGAGCCAAAATAAAATTTTCCTTTCTTATCTTGCTTCTTGTCAGGTATTTGACCAGAGCAACAAGTAATTACTACAAAAAGAGACATTAATAGTGTGACTGGGAAAATTCTTCAGGGCATCCAATCAAGTGTTGCCATGAAGGTCACTTGAAGGTCAACGTTTATCCCTGAAACAGAGGTAAGCCACCTCTTGCTTCCAACTTCTTATTTATTGGCCAAGGGCAATCACAAAAAAATTAAGAGAAAAGAGGCTGCAACATTTGTGTGAGGCCTGGCACGTGCCTTAGGCAGGAACCAGTCAGTTCTTATGCCAGCAGAGACAAGGTTTGTTTCCAAACAGAGTCGGTAGCTCAGCCAGAATCAGATATCCTTCAAACAACTGTCCTGCAGGGTCAGCAAGGGGAGCCAGGTCCAGTGCATGGCCCCAGGAGCATTACTATGCTCATATGAACATATGGGCGTTTGTATGCTACACTGGTCTAGATGGTAAACATGAAACACATGATCTTCTATGGCAACCTAGGCATCTGGTGACTCATGTAAGTCCCCTATGTGCCTTCTGCATCTCCAGGAAACTACAAATCCTGTGAGAATCTGATAAGCTCTGAGCCCCATGAGGGTTCTGACTGACCCAGTTTGACTCCTACTGCTGCCATGAAGGGAGATCCTAAGAAGACTGATCGAGGCCCTCTAATGGAAAGGAATCCCAAGAGCTAACTGGATGGGCAGTCCCTAGAAGTTCTGACCTGACTATCATTTGAGTGAAATTTCCAGAAATTACCAACTGCACCATCCAAGCGTCTACACACAGATCCACTCCCGAATCTGTCTCCAGCCAGAAGGCAGAGGACCTGATAGCAGAACTCCTCCTGCCTCTGACACAGTAGACAAAGCATCTTTCAGGGGAAATGGGTTTCCTCCTTCTCTTACCCTGAGTTGCCATCACAATCTCCTTCACCCTTAGGTATTGGTTCAATAGCCCTGTCAGCTCCTCTATCCGACGGTCCTGTCATGGTAGAAAAGCAGATCAAGATTAACACCACCACTAGCCCCTAGTCAACTGTATTCCATGTAAGATTGCTAAGGACCCCACAGAGAGGAAAGTCAGGGTCCGCTGGGCCTCAGTGGTCTGCCTCACAGGTAGCTACAGACACTCATGACCCTATATGAAGGTGTGAGTCAGTAGTCATTGGCATGCCATTGAGGAGCCTATGTGCTGGCAGAACTAAAAGCCTCTGCTGGACAGTCTCCGGGAAGAGCCTTGATAAAGTATGCCTCTCATTCCTGTGTCACCCCCTAGAGCTACACATGTAAGACATATCCCAATCTCCTCACCCCTTTCTTGGGACTCTGAAGCACTGTATAGAACAAGGGATATTCTTAGAAAGGATCCATTCTTTCAAGGCTACAATCTGGGAACTTATGTCACACAGATCCTGAAATACATGGGTTTGAAATCTTGACTCTACTATCCTCTAGTCACCAGACCCTGTGCAGAATTATCTAGGCATTTTGTATCTCTTCCTTCAGCTGAAAATGTGGGGCTATGATTCTCAGAGACATAATTTACACTAGCTAGGTAGTTTTCTGTGTATGGATATGGTTATTTTATGATTATGCAGGAATCAAATATGATAAGGTAGTAGGGTAAACTGAGGCACTGCACTGCTAAGTGTCTCTATGGTTGTTCTACCATGAGAGGTAATTTGCACACATGGGGGCTGTTGCTGAGTCACCACTAAGAGTGGTGACTTGAATGAGCAGAAGGGTTTTGTCACCATACCACCATGAACAAGCAGGGCTCTAAGCTGCCTTTGGGAGATTCAGTTTAGGTGAAGGTCTCATCCATCATAAACAAGTAGTGAAGTTGAGTCTCTAGTGGCAAGAGCTGTTGTCATCTTGCCAGTGACAGCATAGCACTGTCCAGTAGAGCAGAGACCAGAAGGGACCAAAGGGTTAGAGGTACCTGCAAGGAAACCACAGCAACTGTCTCACCTTATCCTCATTGGCAACCAGCAGTGTTTCCATCCCCATTTTCAGACGGTGGATTTCTTGATCTAAAAGAATTGAGGTATAAAAGGAATTACTTGTACAAATGCTGACAGCTGTTCACATATGCTGATGGCCTTCAAGTTCAAACTTAAAGATTTGACACATGAATGTGACTCCTTTTATTAGTCCAAAGAACCCAAGATGGTGTTGACACAGTGGGTCTCATTAGACACTTGTTGGATACATTTATGAATAACCTAGTGTTCTGTCTTCTCTTTCTAAGATAGGCATCTAGGAGCAAAATAAAAAAAAAATCATTCACTCAAAACTGACAGAGGAATAAAAAGCTTTTCATAAACAGCACCACCTGAGAATATAAGTATTCACACTCTATGTGAGCACATGCCTCAGCTCGTGACTAGTTTCAGGGAAGACCATGCAGTCAGACAAACTAGAAGCAGAGGAAAATTTTAGAAAAGAAAACCAAAACAATTTATGGATGATAAATGGAGAGTGGGCATTATACAAAGGTTTAGTAGCTGGCTTGATTTAAAACTGTATAACCTGATTAAAGAAATGTCTATATATGAGCATGGAGCTATAAGCCTATAATCATAGCTATTCCTGAGCTGAGGTAGGAGATACAAGGTCCAAGATCTACCTGGACAAAAAAAATCAATGTTTAGATTCACTAATAAATACAGAAGAGCAAATGTTATGGTTAAAGGAGAGCAATGAAAATTCATCAGAAATAGACAAGGGTCTATGTTGGTCTATGGTAGAAAACAATCTAAGTTTAGAATCAATGCGGACATGCCTGACTTCTTCCCAAATAGGACTGAAGGAGAAAGAGGCCATTTGTGAGATTCTTAGAGGTTTTGGAATTGGCATGGAGCTCTATATTCTGGGGGGGGGGGGGAAGCACTTATGTTTAAGCCTAAAATGAGATAACCAACAGGAAGAGATGTTGTTGTGTAAGAACAGTAAAAGAGACAAGGGATCCCAAGTAGAGATAGTTTGTTTCCTTTTTGACAGTTCATGAAAAATAGTATCAGGATACATGTGGACTTTGTGTGAGCTCATTCTCAGAGTGAGTGGAGTCTTAGGCTCCTGGTACCAATATCAGCTCTGCTACTCAGTTTGTTTGGGGCGGGGTGAGATGCTGAGGGTGGGAGGGTAATTTCAGAGAATGACTGCTAAAACTGTATGCACTAGTCAGACCCAACCTGACTAAGCTTAAATGACAGTCTAAGCATGGGAAGGTTACTTGTGAAAGAATGGGGAGGGTTGAGCCTGATGGTCAACTATTTCTTTTTCAAGCTCAGACATTGTTACAAGGCTAGAGAATGTTCTCACTCTAGCTGGAGGTCCAAGCTGAGGCCATAAGGCTAGAGAGCCACAC
This sequence comes from Psammomys obesus, assembly GCF_907164565.1. Lineage (NCBI taxonomy): Eukaryota > Metazoa > Chordata > Mammalia > Rodentia > Muridae > Psammomys > Psammomys obesus. The sequence continues at coordinate 1,862,391 of NW_026596356.1, read as the reverse complement.
AACCCATAGGACTGACACTGCTCAGTATCCAGGTGGCAAGAAGAGGAGCTTGGACATGTGTGATCTTTCCATATCCTTGGAGAATTGCCACAAACATACTACCTATGTTGCGAAGAATATTTGAGGGTTTCTTCTGTTTTTGATCAGCAAGACTTGAACTCCCCAAAGAGCCAGTCTCATCTCACTTATTCAATAACTCAATTTTAGAGTGGACAAGATATTGTGCTAGGCTCTGAGGTGCTTTTAAAGGAGGATAAAATCCTGGACTCACAGTCGGGCAACCTCAAGATCTCCCAAAATACAGCACTGCTAAGGTATAGTATGAGCTATGTTGGGAACGTGAGGCTGCTAACTAAATTAGAGAATAACAGGACCAGAGTCACCTAATTGAGGTTGGGTGGCCAGGAAGAGCTTCCCAAGAAATGATGTTTAAGTAGAGCTCTAAGGATGACAAGAAATTGGCTTGCTTCTATAATCTCAGGGCCTTGTACAGACGTCAGGGGAGATGAACTGCTAAGCTTCTTCTTTGGTGTAACACCAAGGCAAGGCCTTTCAATCCAATGAGGTCAGTAGGTTTTAGGAAAAAAGCTCCAGAGGGCCTTCAGCACTGAGTGTTCTAGATAAGGGAGGCGGTGCAGTGGGCATGTCAATGATCCCACACCAGAACTCAGCCTTACAGGCAAGGACGCATGTGCATGCTCACACATACACATGTATGTATGCGCATGTTATTCATACCCACATATGCAAGCATACATTCACAGATTCATGGCCACTTATAAGAATAGACCCAGGGTCTTAAACAATGTATTCTGTCACAGTCTATCCAGTTACCTCGCTCTACATGGTCATTGTGAAGAGCTGCACTCCGGGAGAGTTGGCTGTGAAGACGCTCAATTTCGGCATCTTTTAGGGCCACCTGTTCTTGCAGCTGGGCTACCTCAGCCTGAAAAAGCAACAGAGAATCCCTTCCAGGTCAGAGGGACTTCCAGCTCATATACCTCATGTCATAGCCCAGAGCCCACTGGACCCCAAGAGACAAGAGGAGTGAAGGACATGGGTAAGGAGAGAGAGAGGGGGGAGAGAGAGAGTAGATAACTGTCCTCCCCACTGGGTGGAACCCTGTAGAAGGAACTCACTTGCCTGCCATCACCTTGCTCCTGTATCCTCTTATCTGACCAATCTCTTTCTCTTCCCTGCTCTGTAAGGCCCAGGGAAAACTGAGCCCAGAGGAGCTGAGATCATATGCAGTGGGATGGCTCTGTCCCTGCTGCACAAGTTGGACTATTAATTTTGCATGTGGTCTTTCCTCTCCCAAGATACACATCCCCACTTAGATATGTCACTGTAACATTACGTGTAATTCCACCTTTCCACTACACTTGGAAATACAGTGGAAACCAAATCATTACAGCTAATTTTGAGATCAGCCAAGACTTCCTTCCTTAGACACTCTCCTTTTGTATAGTCAATGCTTTTGCCCAACCTCCAGCTGCATGTTTGCCCATGAGTATTGTGTATACTCAAGCTTTGACGTGTATATAGTACATATTTTTTTGAAGGGAAAGCACATAAGCACACTGCACACACACTCACACATGCAGACGCACTGGCACTGAGTAGCTCCCATGTCTCCACTATGCACAATGAGTTCACACACAGCACTATGCATGGTTGTCCATTCTTTCCAGACTCATTTAAAAAAAAAATCAAAGCTCTTTCTGTCTCACTCCAAGAGGTTCTTTGTAGCCAAACAAATCTAGAATCTCTCATGTCCCAGTTGGATGACCTCAGACAAGTAACTGCACCTTTCTGAGTCTTGGCTCAATAGCTCCTACTTCATGCCCTTTAGGAAGAGTAAATAATATAACCATTACAGGCAACTAGGTTTAACACTTATCACATATTAGAGGCCCGGTAAATACTGCAATCATAGTAAGAATTCTTTTCATCCTATCCTTTCCCTTGGGAAAAAGCTCTCTTCTGACCATCAAACCAAGACAGGGGTTAGAACTGAGCTTTGAGTAGGAGGACACACAGCAAAGGCATCTACCCTGCTCTTTCACTGCCAGGTAGGAACCTAAGGATATTCCAACTGTGGTCATCAGAACATAATGTAGGGCCCAAGTCAATCACTGAACAGCAGCAAGGAACCAGATGAACACTGATCCCATTAGTGACTCTTCTGCCTGCCAGGTCTTGTTTAGTGTTATCACACTGAGCACCCACCCTGCAGCCACTGTTCTCACCACTTTCAAATCTCACAGTCCCAGAAGAACCCATGGGGAAAACAATATTCCTGAAAATACTGGGAGAAAGCGGGAGCAGTACATGATTCCATGTGAAATTAAATAGCCAATGAGTGACCAGGCAAGGGTGCTGTCATAGTTACTGTTCTATTGCTGTGAAGAGACACTATCACCACGGCAACTCTTATGTAAGAAATTATTTAACTGGGGCCTTGCTTACAGCTTCAGAGAGTTAATTCATTATCATCAAGGCAGAAAGAAGACCGGCATGGCGCTGGAGCAGTAGCTGAGAGCCCTGCATCCCGAACCACAGGCAGCAGCCAGAGCAAGAGAGAGATTGGGCCTGGCATGGGTTTTTGAAAATGTAAAGCCCATTCCCAGTGACACACCTCCTCCAACAAGGCCACACTTCCTAATCCTTTTCCAATAACTAGGGGCTGGACATTCAAATACATGAACCTGTGGGAGGCCCGTTATCATTCAAAACATAACAGTTGCCAACCTGAGACCACCTGCTCCGATACAAAATCACCACTACCCAGACTGCCTGCTCCAATTTAGAGCCTCACAAACCTCAGTCTCCCCGCTTCATAACGGGACATCATCAGCCAGCCTGCTGCTCCAATACAGAGCTTTACCCACTCACTCAGTCTGCTCTTGTGCAGAACTCCACCCTCTGGGCCTGCTGCTCCAGGCTGCAGGTGATCAGAAGTCTGGCAGTGAGGCAGGAATGGGTGCTCTGGGTCCCTGCAGAGCAGGAAAGGATATCCTGCATCCCTTCAGGCTGTGTCTTACTGAGTTCAGGGGACACACTCTACTGCTGCTTGCACTGAATATGAGCCACCTTTAGGGACTGAGGAGGCTTACACAGAAAACTGAACAGCTCACAAACACAGGAAGGAGTTCAGGTGGAGAAGATGCCACTAGAGGAAGGAGCAGGAAAGCACAGAAAGGGGAGACCAAGGCCTGAACCTCGCCTTGGTCACTTGAAGTCTCATGTTCCTTACCAGCAAAATCAGCATCAAACACACCCACTGAACTATTTTCCGACCTAAAAAAGGAAAGTGTGCAAAGGGCTGGGTGGGTTCTGGCAGGAGCTGTTTCACACCTGGTAATCATTAAAGATGCCTCAGCCGGCATCTCACAGGTCCACATGACAAGGCAGAGAGATTGGGTGAATTAAAAGGCAGAGTTCCCTGGTTTCAAAACAAAGAGTGGTGTATGTGACTTCAAAGGCTTCAACTGGGCTAGACTTGCAGGAGTGAGTGCCGTAGTGGAAAGTTTTGAGCTACTGGAAAAACAAGGCTCTTAGAATTGGTGACAACAAAGCCCAGCACACACAAGGCTGGGTGTGTTCAGACAACAGCCCTTCATTGACAGGTTAGGCCTGATTAGCTGTGAGAGGGTGGCAGAGGTACTCAATCTCGATAGTCTCCATTTTGTCATCTGTAAAAGGTTAAGGATGTTATATTTATACATGGGAATATGATTATATTCATTCTAACATCATGTCAGCATTTGCTAACTTAAATCATAAATTTTTAAATGTGGAAAAAAGCACAATCTATATTTTTAAATAAATCAACACCAGAAATTGAGGAAGAAATGGAAAGTGGGAGGGAGAGAAATGAGAAGGGAGGAAAGAGATGAGGGAGGGCCATAAAGAAAAATATATAAAATAAATCTTTAAAAACAAAGAAAACTGACAGTAATAGGGACTGCTGAGTTTAAGATGATGTCCCCAACAAAATTCCTGATGCTCAATGTTAGTATTTAGGCAGTCTGCTTCTGCCCTTCTTCACACCTCTTCTGCTCATCTTTCTGCTTTTGCTTTTTGCACCCTGCTTAATTAACTTCCTCTCTACATTCCTCCAACAACAAATGTAGCTTGAAGAGCAAAGGTTGCCCCTATGCCCTCCCCACCATTATCCCTTCCTAGCTTCTCACTTTTTAATAAAACAAAAAGGGAGGAATGTTGGGATCTATAAGCAGGCTGCCTAAATATTAACACTCACCCTCCCTCACTCTGCCAGCCTGCTCACCCACTCACTTAACATCTTTCTTGGCTAAGTAAAAAATGGACAATAGGAGGAAGGAGACATGGCTAGGGTACCTCAGCAGCTTTCACTTCAGTTTCTCAGGCTTTCATGAGGAACTTTTTTACATCATATCTGCCTGCTACAGTCTGGGCGTTTTTAAGCTTTTGTTGTAGAGAACCCTAAGAACCCCTCCCAGTAGAACCTCTGCCCCTCCCCCTCTGCAGGTGCTTCATATTGCCTCTTACCTTAGTGGCCTTCAACTCCCACTCGTACTGGTTCCGTTCGTTCTCCAGCTCCTCCACTTTGATTTTGAGGTGCTTGAGCTCTTGTAGTAGCTCCTGCAGAGAAGGATAATGACAGCTGTGATAGATAAAGAGCATGCACTGACTCTCCACACTGGATAAAGCTCATGCAAAGGGAGCTGGGGCCAGTAGCAGCTGCAGCAGCCTCCGTGACAGTAGCTCTGAACTTCAAATGTGGTCCGTGATTCAGAAAAGACTGTGTACCCTTTAAAAACAGAGGCTAGGGAGTTCCAGACATAAAAGAAATGAAACTGCTGTGTGCATATGTATGCCTTTGTGTGAGCATGTGTAGGCCAGAGGAAAACCTTGGGTACATTCCTCATTCCTCAGCCACTGCAGGGTTTTTGTTTTGTTTTCTTTTGTGTTTTTAGGACAAGTTTCTAGCTGGCTGGCCAGCAAGCCCTAGGGATCTACCCCACAGTGGTAGGCCTGCATATGGGTTTTTTGTTGTTTTTGTTTGTTTGTTTTAAACATGAGTTATGGGGATGAAACTCATGCTCATCACTTTAACAACCAAGCTACCTTCCCAGCCTAAAACTCAAAATTATCCTCATTCTTACGTTCTGTTCCCCTTTCTCTGACATCTGAACCCCCAAGAGACATGCCCAGCTCATGCACAGGTATCTCAGACAGACAGGTCAAGCTTGTGAGTCGGAGGAGCAGAGATATTGAAGGGAGGCAACTTCCCTGGTGGTGCAAAGGGAGGAGCAGGAAACAAGGGGCTCTCTCTGTGCTGAAGGTGGGGAACCCAGAGGAGGAGGCAGCAGTTCTCTGAGGCTTCACAGCCAGTAAGATTCAGAGAGCAAACTACAGATGCCAGCATGAGTGTCCCATTCAGGGGAGGAGGTTAAGCAAGAAGAAACAGGGAAGGCATGCAGAAAGGAACCTCAATAGGAGGCAGAAAGTGAGATAGCCCAGCGTTGGTGGAGTAGAGGTTAGACATCAGTATGTACTGGAGATGAGATTAGGGAGCTGGGTCATAGGGCTTTGCAGATCAGAGTATTCAGCATGTCACTGAATGAGAAGTGGGGAAGGGATGTTTAAACAACTTTCACATATACATTTGTAGAGGTAGTAAGAGGGGCAGGAATTCAAGCTCATATCTTCTGACTCTAGGACCTCTGGTTAAAAATTTCCTCAATAAAGGAGCCAACACTCAGCAATGTTATCTTTGTTGGGTTTGTTCTGTTCGGTTGAGACAGAGTCTCATAGCCCAGGCTGGCCTGTAACTCACTGTGTAGTACAGACTGGCTTCAAACTTGCAATCCTGCTTTTACCTTACAAACACTGAGGGTTAAAACATGTACTACCAATGTGCTCTGCCAACACTGTGATCTTGAACCAAAATTTACTTAATGAACAATCAGTTCAGGTAACAACTACTTCGTATCAGTCCAAGCTCTATCTACGTTACATCCAAAATATTGCTATAATGTCTCATTTCCCTCCCAACACACCACACTCTGGTCTTGCAATGAGCGCTGATAGCCTGAGTATCTTCCAATGGCCCCTTTGTGACCTTGGCCCTATGGAAAACCTCACTGCTAAACATCCAGAGGAGCAATGGCATTAGCTCACCCATCTAATCACAGCACTCCCCTGCTTCTTGAAGTTTCTAAACTTGAACTCATGACCATCCTGGCCTGCCCCAGCTCAGCTCTAACATGTCACACTGGAGACTTTTCAACCCCTCGTCACAGCTTACACCTCCATACATACACCATTCTCTAACTGTCCCCCATGTTAACTCCTGTCTATCTTTCAGCCTCTTTCAGGCAAAGCTTCCCAGACCGCCTCATCATATTAGACCCCTCTGTAGGACTCAGGTGTTTATCTGTAAGGTTGCTGGTAGCTAGTTCTGTTCTCTTCGGTGAAGGCTGGGGAGTCTTTGTGAACCTCTTACCCAGCAGGTCTTGGCACCCTGATAAAGTCATTATTTAACTGGCTTAGGCATCTCTGCATTCTGAGATAATCTACCATGAAGTAACACTGCTTCCACATGAATCTTATTAATTTATTAAAAATGACTTATAACTGAGTTAAGGATTTCTTAGTACCTGTTGAAGAAAAGGCCCATTAAGCTATGGTAACTGTGGCTTTCATCTTCATCACTGGGATCTTCAAGACTTTTGGTTGCATATTTGGACTTGCCAGAGATTCATTATCATTTTCTAGTAATATCATTGGCCCTGCCTAACCTGTTCCAATGCCAAGCAGGAAGAAAGAGTCTGTCTGTCCTGCTTCTGTCTTAGAAGAGCTGCTCTGTTTGCTCTGAGAAGCCACTATGCCTGCTGGAGGCAGAATCAAGAAAGCACAGGCTACTGCTCTCTAGTTTCTTGTGACTTCTTTGGCATATGACCCAAAGGTCATGAACTCTCTAAACTGTGACTATACTGTTTGCATTATTTTTTCCTGGAAATTCAGGTGATGACTTAGTTGTTCATAACAAATGAAAAAACTTATGCTGCTGTGGTTACTCCCTGGGGAAGGGGTGAGGCTAAACATCTCTAAACATGGGGTTTGAAAGGATTTTTCCTATGATGCTATTTAAAGGAGAATCTTACAATTCTTCATGGTGTTTAAAGCTTCATTAAACACCCAGTCCAGGGGGAGGGACAAGTGTCTGGATTGTACACTGGGAAAAGAGAATCCTGAGTTTTCCTTTCACACAAATCCCCCATCACTCAGAGCCTGCAACACACCTTGATCCTATTCCTAAAGATAGGGAAATGTGACCTTCTGAGGCCTATTCTCACCTGCTCAAACTTTGCTTGATGAGGGTCCCAGAGCCCACCTCACATCAACAGAGGTTTGTGTGAGGCCATATTCTGCCCTGAGGTCACAGCAGATCCATGCGAAGCCACTGCACACAGTTCTGGTTAGGAGAAACCCCAGCCTTCCACCACTGAGACATCACACACACATGCTCCGATATACTTAAGTATGGTTCCTACAGGTGACCCCTCCCAAGGGGCACAGTCCTGGCTGCAGGTCTGGGGCTTGGCCTCATGGTCCCCGGACACCACCTCCTCAGGGTGGGCCCTACCGAGTAACAGGCGCTCTTGAATCTGCCTGTGGATGTCCAACTGCAGTCTACACATCTGTTCCTGCAGCTCACTGATCACATTCAGAACTGACTGTGGGGAGGAAGAGGAGAGAAAAGCACTCAAGTCAGTCACCATCAGATGCAGACCACCTTGGGAAAACAGCTGAGGAGGAAGGGAAGTGTACAGAGGGTGAGCACAATGGGGGAGAGGAGGGTGGCCCCCAGTCCATGGCCAAGTGCATCTCTGATACTTTTTGTTTGTTTTTCCTGAGGCCTGCTCCATCGTTGGACCTGTCTTGAAGTTTGTGCCAAACTAGACATATGGCTATTCTTCTAAGTCAACAGCTGAGGTACAGTCTGGCAGATCCCCTCACCAAAGCAGAAGCAACAGTAGAGGTTGATAACTGACACAAAGCACACATACACACACCTGCATCCGTGCCAATATCCTCCCACACATCCAAACATGTCAACACCTGCTTACAGGTGAGTCTACAACATATACTATGCTTATGCATGATAATGCACCCCCAACTTTAATCCCATTCTGATAATAATAGGCTTATTTTAACATCCAGCCTATATTCTTTGCCAAAATATGTTCAAGCAACATTTTTTGTAGCACTGCCCTGAAGTATGGGTGTTCCTGGTCTGTCAGGACAGACCCATTGCAGACAAGCCAAAGAGGTAAATCTGATGAAACTTATACCTTAATCTGTTTGTGCATGCATGAGTATATGTGTGCATGGATGCATGACTGTGAGTATGTGCCTGTGTATGCGTGTGCCTGTGTATACGTGTGCCTGTGTAAGCGTGTGTGTGTGTGTGTGTAGGCCAAAGGACAACCTTGGCTGTCATTGCCCACCATATTTTGAGACTTGATTTCTCACTTGTCTGGAACTCACTAATTAGGGAAGGCTGGCTAGCCAGTGAGCTCCGGAGAATCTCTCCTTGGGATTACAACTGCATTCCACCATACCCAGTATTTTTGTTTGTAACTTCTGAGAATCAAACTCAGGCCCTCCTGACAGAGCTATCTCCCCAGCTTCAGATGTGACTTGATCTTTGTAAAGTTAAAAAAAAATTAGTTATTGTGTGTTTGTGTATGTATAGGAATGTGCCAAGATACTGGTATCAAAAGCCAGCAGACAACTTAGAGGAATTGGTTCTCTCCCTTCAACTTTGAGGCTGGGTTCCAGAGTTCAGAGGTAGGCCGCCACACTTCCAGTGAGCACCTTCATCCACTGACACATCTCACTGGCCTGTGAGTCCCTACTTTGTTTTCAAGCTTCTCAGATCCATCAGATGCTTCCCCTCACTTCACAGGACCCACCTCACCCTCCTTCCTTCCTTTCTGCCAGTTTGAGATTAAGAGGAGAATGGTTCATTTCCAGGTTTCCCCAATTCACTTGTTTTCCTGATTCCTTAAAGCTCACATACAGTGATAGAGCTGAAGCTCTGAGGTACAGCACTTACCTAGCATGCGCAAGGTCTGGTGTTAGCTCCCTAGCACTGAAGGCAGAAGAAACAGAATCAACAACAAAAACCTCACTTGCAGCATCCAGTGTGGGACTACTGTCCCAATTCTTTGCACCTGTGAGAGGCATTTCGAGAATCAAGTCCACTTTTGCTTTCTTCTAGCTAAAAAAACGCACCTTTCTTTTAAAAGGCTATTGTTCTCAGCATTGTCCTTTGTTTGGGGGGTGTCCTTCCTCCTATGGTTCAGACAGGTGTGCTTTTGTCCTTAGTAAATGCTCCTTCCATCTTTTCCACGGCCAGTTTCCCTTGGGGCTGGCTATGCTGACCCTTTCTGCTCACTGATACTGCATGGGAAACGGTTCAGTCAGAGCTGCCTTTTTTCTCACCAGTGCAGGGTGACTGTGTTGTCTTCTCTGGAGAGTTCCCAGGCTTTTCATTGCTCAACTTTTCAGAGTACCCTGCCTGCCTAGCTCTGCCCTTGATCAGTTTCATGAATTTCTGGATAACAGTTACTCTCACACCCCCACCACTTTACTATATTAATTTGTCTCCCCTTTACTTCAAAAATGAAATCAAGTTTTCCCAGTTTTTGTTCCTAGTCTCTGGGTGAGAAAACTGAGAAAAACAATCAAACACATTTGAATCAAATCAGCTTTGGCTCAGGACTTTTAAGACCCAGACAGCTGCTGCTCCCACCCCTCCACTTCCGTTCATTTTGTCTTTCTGTCTCTAACCTACAGAAATGTAGGTTACAGGTCCACACCTGCTTTCCTCCCTCCCGGTCGGCTAGGCCACTTCCCTAACCACGTGCTGTTGGTTTGTGTGTCTCTGTCCTCAGACCTGGCATTGAAACTTAACGCTCCAACTCCAGGGCCGGCCACTTCCTCTAGTCCCCGTCTTTTTCTCTGCTATGGGGCAGAGCCTCTAGCAGCACTGTTGCATCCTTGGGCTGCCAATCATGAAGTGCAGGTGACATTTATGAGTTCGTAATTGCTGCCCTGTATTGTGCTCGCAGCTGACTCTGTAGACACACCCTGCTCTGCCAAATATCCACGCCCCTTCTCAGGGCTCTGTCTCTGTGCAGCTATGCAGCACCTGCTATAACCACCGTCTGTTCTCACCTGTTAAACGTTCACAATTCTTAGTTCTCGCTCCCTCTCTTCCTGCATGCTCAGCTTCATAGTGGCCTGGCCCTCTCCTAGCAAACATTGCTGATGGGTGTATAACCTCTATTTTCTATAGAGGGAGATTTGGAACTATGTCAACATTTCAAGTACTGATGCTCCTGATTCATCTGTTCCATTGTGAGCGGAGAGGGAGGGAGACATAAGAATTGTGAACGTTTAAA